>NC_056726.1:990306571-990426571 GCF_019279795.1 Protopterus annectens | reverse complement strand
TGCTCATGTGAGCGTTTGAGAGTTTGCATTTTCGTCTTTCTGAAGTAGACCCTACATTAATATGTGTAGATCACAATGATATGCACAATGAAACAAAACTACTGCATAAAGCCCAAAATACTGCTCTCACTGGTGAATGCTCTTGGGAAAACAACCAAGAAGTATATAATAAAAAACGTAGCACAAGAGCAAAAGTAAGGGTCGAATCTTGTATTTAAAAACAGATAATTTATTGATAAAACAATGGATAAGCACTTTTGCTATATAATAGCTTCATCAGATCACAATGCTTGTTTAAAATAAACTGTTTAAATACTAAAGCATATAGTAAATACATTCAAAAGAACCAATCATCATCACATATCAATTAGTTCATTTAACATTTAAAGCAGCATATACAAGAATATATCAGTGCATTCATTTCTACTAATAAACATTCAAGAAATCATGTAAAAGTCATAAATATTGCCATTTAAAAGAGGACAACCTATGAATACAGTATAAGATATAGATAAAAAAAGTTCTTATTGTTAAGATATATTGTAAATATATATATATTTAATATTTCAAAAGTATCTATGATATGTGTGTTCAACGCTCTCATATCTTTATATGTCTACGTTGTCTAAGCACAGGTTTGATAGAGACTTTGTCATTTAGTCCTGAGCCTCTATCTGCTCTTAATAAAATAATCCAGTTATTTTCCTTCTCCTCTGTATATGTCACTATATTACCTCCTCTTATATTAGGTTCTATTACTTCTAATACTCTAAATTGGAATTCATGTTGAGTATTATACAAGACAGTGTGCTTGGCTAGAGCATTCTGTGTATTACTTTTTCTGATGTTGTAAGTGTGTTCTCTTATCCTGTCACGTAGTGGGCAGTTCGTCTTACCCACATAGAATGATGAACACATTTTGCAAACTGCCAGATAAACAACATTGGGTGTCATACAATTCGCATGTGTTGTGAAATTAAATATTTTGCCATTATCTGGATGAATAAATGTGGTATTACTATCAATATAGCAGCAAAAGTTACAATGACCACATTTCTCTGTGTGTCCTGAGCTGACATGCTGTGTAGCTCTCTTAGGATAACAAAGGAGCCTTTTTAAGTTGTTTCTATTCCTATATATAAAAGATGGTTCTTTACCAGCTATATTAAGAATTTCTTCATCGGCCTTAAGTATATCCCAATGTTTGCAAATAATATTCTTGACTTCAAATAAGTCTGTTGTGTAGCTAGTTGCAAATTTAACATTCAAGAGTGTCGAGGGGACATCAGTTCTGATGGTATCCTGCACTGGGCCAAAGTAAGGTTTACCTCCGACATCACGTAAATTAAGGGCTTGAGTAGTATATTGTTCTATTTCATTAATTTTATAACCCCTATCCTTTAATCTATTCCGTAAATTTGACAGGTCTTTTTCTAAGCCTGTTTCTGATGGATTTAGCCTAGAACATCTTAAAGATTGTCCTTTAATTATATTTTTAAAAATGTGAGGTGGGTACATACTTGTCCTATGTAGCAACATATTACTGTGGCAAGGTTTCCGATATACTCCTGTGTTAATAAGTCCATTGTGTAATCTTTCTACAAAGACATCTAGGAACACTACCTTCTCATAAGAGTATTGCATGGTAAATTTCAAACAGTTTGTCAAACTATTCATAATATTTAAAAACTTTTCTAAATTATCTATTGTTCCATTCCATAGAAAAAAGACATTGTCTACAAATCTACGAAAGAAGATGACATGTTCCTTAAAAAACTTTTCTTTAAATAAAATTTCTTGTTCCCAAAATGCTAAAAACATGTTGGCGTAACTATTGGCACACGGAGTGCCCATAGCTACGCCTTCATGTTGCTTAAAAATCTTATCATCAAACATAAATATATTATTGTAAAGCACAAGTTCAAGAAAGTGAACAATCAGATCTATCAATAATTCAGAATAGTCACTGCATTCTTTTAATAGTTAGTGACAAAAGTTAAACCTAATTCATTGGGTATTACAGTGAACAGGGATTGTATGTTTAAAGTAACAAAATAACATGCATTAATATTGTCGCAATGTGTGACACATTCATAGAGGTCTACTAAAAATTGTTTGGTGTCACGCAAAACAAAATTATTTCTGTTCAAAATAGGTCTTAGATGTTTCTCTATGAATACTGATAAGTGTTAAGTGACCCACCCTCTTCCAGATACAATGGGTCTCATTGGTGGGTTACATGAATCTTTATGTAACTTAGGAAGTCCATAAATTAGAGGCAACATTGGTTTCTCAACCAAAAGGTATTCAAAAACATTTTTATCAATTAACTTACTTTTATAGATGTCAGTAAGGGTACCTACAAGTGTCACAAACATCTGATGTATTAATAATGCCATAGAATTTGTCATCTAACATAGCATGCATAGCATTCATATATTGTTCTTTGTCCAGGACAACAACACCAGAGCCTTTATCTGCTGGCCTGACTATAATATTCTCATTTAATTGCAATTTATTCAAACTTTTTCTTTCATTAAATGTTAAATTATCTGATCTCTTTAATTTGTTATATTTCTTGGTTCCATAATAATGATGTAAATCTTCCTCAGTTACTTTTAGAAAGGCCTCAACTAGAGGATGATTCAAAGGTACATAATCACTAAGATTCTTAAATATAGGACCTTCTCTGACCGTGCTGATTTTATCCCTAAAGTTATATTTCAACATTAAGTTTCTACAAAAACGATAAAGAAAATGTGGGTAAAGAGAAAGTAGTATTTAATCTTTCTTCTATTGAACTAACTGACTCTGATATTTCCTTCTTAAGTAAGGGCCTGAATTATATACCGAAGACAACTGGCCGTCTCACTGATACAATTATGGATTTGAGAATATTTTGTAGAAACTTAATGTGAAATATAACTTTAGGGATAAAATCAGCACTGTCAGAGAAGGGCCTATATTTAAGAATCTTAGTGATTATGTACCTTTGAATCATCCTCTAGTTGAGGCCTTTCTAAAAGTAACTGAGGAAGATTTACATCATTATTATGGAACCAAGAAATATAACAAATTAAAGAGATCAGATAATTTAACATTTAATGAAAGAAAAAGTTTGAATAAATTGCAATTAAATGAGAATATTATAGTCAGGCCAGCAGATAAAGGCTCTGGTGTTGTTGTCCTGGACAAAGAACAATATATGAATGCTATGCATGCTATGTTAGATGACAAATTCTATGGCATTATTAATACATCAGATGTTTGTGACACTTGTAGGTATGTACATGATACCCTTACTGACATCTATAAAAGTAAGTTAATTGATAAAAATGTTTTTGAATACCTTTTGGTTGAGAAACCAATGTTGCCTCTAATTTATGGACTTCCTAAGTTACATAAAGATTCATGTAACCCACCAATGAGACCCATTGTATCTGGAAGAGGGTGGGTCACTGAACACTTATCAGTATTCATAGAGAAACATCTAAGACCTATTTTGAACAGAAATAATTTTGTTTTGCGTGACACCAAACAATTTTTAGTAGACCTCTATGAATGTGTCACACATTGCGACAATATTAATGCATGTTATTTTGTTACTTTAGACATACAATCCCTGTTCACTGTAATACCCAATGAATTAGGTTTAACTTTTGTCACTAACTATTAAAAGAATGCAGTGACTATTCTGAATTATTGATATATCTGATTGTTCACTTTCTTGAACTTGTGCTTTACAATAATATATTTATGTTTGATGATAAGATTTTTAAGCAACATGAAGGCGTAGCTATGGGCACTCCGTGTGCCAATAGTTACGCCAACATGTTTTTAGCATTTTGGGAACAAGAAATTTTATTTAAAGAAAAGTTTTTTAAGGAACATGTCATCTTCTTTCGTAGATTTGTAGACGATGTCTTTTTTCTATGGAATGGAACAATAGATAATTTAGAAAAGTTTTTAAATATTATGAATAGTTTGACAAACTGTTTGAAATTTACCATGCAATACTCTTATGAGAAGGTAGTGTTCCTAGATGTCTTTGTAGAAAGATTACACAATGGACTTATTAACACAGGAGTATATTGGAAACCTTGCCACAGTAATATGTTGCTACATAGGACAAGTATGCACCCACCTCACATTTTTAAAAATATAATTAAAGGACAATCTTTAAGATATTCTAGGCTAAATCCATCAGAAACAGGCTTAGAAAAAGACCTGTCAGATTTACGGAATAGATTAAAGGATAGGGGTTATAAAATTAATGAAATAGAACAATATACTACTCAAGCCCTTAATTTACGTGATGTCGGAGGTAAACCTTACTTTGACCCAGTGCAGGATACCATCAGAACTGATGTCCTCTCGACACTCTTGAATGTTAAATTTGCAACTAGCTACACAACAGACTTATTTGAAATCAAGAATATTATTTGCAAACATTGGGATATACTTAAGGCCGATGAAGAAATTCTTAATATAGCTGGTAAAGAACTGTCTTTTATATATAGGAATAGAAACAACTTAAAAAGACTCCTTTGTTATCCTAAGAGAGCTACACAGCATGTCAGCTCAGGACACACAGAGAAATGTGGTCATTGTAACTTTTGCTGCTATATTGATAGTAATACCACATTTATTCATCCAGATAATGGCAAAACATTTAATTTCACAACACATGCAAATTGTATGACACCCAATGTTGTTTATCTGGCAGTTTGCAAAATATGTTCATCATTCTATGTGGGTAAGACGAACCGCCCACTACGTGACAGGATAAGAGAACACATTTACAACATCAGAAAAAGTAATACACAGAATGCTCTAGCCAAGCACACTGTCTTGTATAATACTCAACATGAATTCCAATTTAGAGTATTAGAAGTAATAGAACCTAATATAAGAGGAGGTAATATAGTGACATATACAGAGGAGAAGGAAAATAACTGGATTATTTTATTAAGAGCAGATAGAGGCTCAGGACTAAATGACAAAGTCTCTATAAAACCTGTGCTTAGACAACATAGACATATAAAGATATGAGTGTGTTGAATACACAGATCATAGATACTTTTGAAATATTAAATATATATATATTTACAATATATCTTAACAATAAGAAAATTTTTTATCTATATCTTATACTGTATTCATAGGTTGTCCTCTTTTAAATGGCAATATTTATGACTTTTACATGATTTCTTGAATGTTTATTAGTAGAAATGAATGCACTGATATATTCTTGTATATGCTGCTTTAAATGTTTAATGAACTAATTGATATGTGATGATGATTGGTTCTTTTGAATGTATTTACTATATGCTTTAGTATTTAAACAGTTTATTTTAAACAAGCATTGTGATCTGATGAAGCTATTATATAGCGAAAGCGCTTATCCGTTGTTTTATCAATAAATTATCTGTTTTTAAATACAAGATTCGACCCTTACTTTTGCTCTTGTGCTACGTTTTTTATTAAAACTACTGCATAACTTTAATAATTAATAATCATTCACCGCTACCAGTAATTTAATTTAGTTCTTGCTTCAAGTCACAGTTACTATCCTCTTGTTGTCATGTACCTAAAGTACACTTTTTGGCATGGGTTGTTACTGCTATTAGTCAAACAATAAATCAATAGTAAAGTTACTCATGTGACTCATGACATACTTAGGTTCATAGATGTGTACTAGGCAAATGGTCCTGGGGCCTTTACAAGCCTAGCCATAGGATTACCCTGGCATCTTGCCACCCGACCTTAGTTCCCAGTGCTTCTGTCGAGTAGAGCCATTGGAGTTATCCCCAGGGTGAATTTTCTATTTCCCATGTACTCATCAAGATTTCTCTTAAGAGGGTCAGTGTGGTGCTCTGCTTGACATGTATGGGGAGTCTATTCTATAGCATGGGAAGTCTCTGGGTTATGAACCTGTCCCTCCAGGATGTTCTGTTGATTGTGGTAATGAGGTTGAGGTCACTGGAGCGTGTAGTGCAAAGGGATTGGGATTTCTTTAGATGTAGCATTTCTAACAGAGCTGGGTCAGACATGGCTTTGTAAGTCAAGCAGAGGTCGCCTCTAAGTAGGCAATATGAGACAGAGAATAGTTGGAGTTTTTTGAGTCTGTCCATATAGGACAAATGTTTAAGGCCTAGGATAGTCTTTGTGAGGTACATTTGTTGCTTCTCCAGTTGTTGCAGGTGTTTAATGAGGTACATGCCAAATGGGGAATTGTACTCGATGATTGGCTTAATGAGGGAAGAGTAGAGGGAGACAATGACCTCTTTCTTCCTGGATGCAAAACCCTTAGTAATGAGATATGCCACATAGAAGGACTTTCTGACCACAGTGGCAATGTGGTGGTAAAAAGAGAGGTTGCTGTCAACCTGTGTTCCCAGATCTCTTATAACACCTTCTGTGTTAGTGGACTACCATTGATGTGGTAATTTATGGGAACCGGGTTTTTCCCAAAGGGCATGCCAACACATTTTTTGGCATCGAGCTTAAGGCCATGGTTCTGACACCAGTCGTTGGTCTCCATGAGGCCTTTCTGTAGGATGTCAGCATCACTTGGGAAGTTAATAATAGCTCCAAACTTGCAATTTTCTGCAAACTTTGTCAGCCAGAGTCCCTTCATGTTGGCATGGACTACAGAGAAGTAGATACCAAACAGGACAGGACCCAGGACCAAAACCTGTGGGACTCCACTCATGACTGGTCGGCAGTCTGACTTGGAGTCAGCTATTTTCACACTGTGGGTTCTACCTGTGAGCCAGTTTGCAACCCACCTAGTGATATAGGGATTGATGCCTAGCTTAGTGAGTTTTTCTATGATTCCTAAGTAGGGAATGGTATCAAAGGCCTTGGCCAGATCAAGGTAGGCTGTATGAAGCACCTTGCCTTCATCCACAGCTCTGGTGACTGACTCAAATAAATTGACCGATTTGAGAAGGCATGATCTACCTTTCACAAAACCAATCTGTGTGGGATCCAGAGTTTAGAGATTCCCTAAATTCTCATTTATTAGGTCCATAATGATGTGTTCCATAGCTTTGCATATCAGACTCATCAGGCTAATGGGGCGATAGTTCCCAGGGTCTGTAGTCGCTCCTCCTTTGTGGAGAGGGATGACTGTAGCAGTGCACCATTCAGTTGAAACAAACCCCGAGGTGAGGCTATGATTGAACAGGGCACACAGGTGAGGTGCCAGTTCACTCTGTAGTTTATGTAGAAAACAGCCAGGGATATTGTCAGGTCCCATAGAAGCTGTATTCTTGGCCTTGGCCAGAGCTGTTTTAACCTCTGCAACAGTAATACAGAGTGTCTGGCAATCTACTGGTATTGTGACTGGTCCCTTGGGGGGGAGAGAGGGGTAAAGTTGACACTGAATCTGTCTGCCAGTATATTGGCAATATCTGTTGGCTCGGTATAGGAGGTACCATTGTGCAGTAGCTCAGAGCAAATCTGGGTATTGCCATGGAGATTCTTTATATAAGTATAGAAGGCCTTGTGGTTGTCTTTACTATCTGCTGCAATTCTGTTTTCATAGCTAGCTTTAGAGGATTTGATGAGGGATCTCAACTTTTTGTTCAGGCTGATAAAGGAGTTTTTCCAGTCTTGGGACTTCACCTTATTCCATATCAGTTTCCTCCTCCTGTTGTAGAGTTTGTTTATGGCAGGGGACCACCAGATTGGCCACTTTTTTTTGGAGGAGAGTGTCTTGGTTGTATTGGGTATGGCAAGATCCATGCATTTGTGTATGTGTTCGTATGAGTGCATTGTTGTATGATTCAGCATTCATACAATTATTCTCCATTTGCATGGATGCCGTGAAGTTAGCCACCTCTGTTTTTAGGAGCCCAAAGTTAACATTGTAGAAGATTTCATGGTGATTACCTTTGCGAGCGGTGGGGTGGGGGTGGGCGCAATGTGGATTTCCAAGGTGATTAGTTTGTGGTCGGATCTAACCAGGCAGGAGTTGACTGTTGGTGTAGGGCAACAGTTGCCCATTATAGTAATGACCAGGTCAAGGATGTTGCTACCTCTAGTGGCGGTAAGAATGAGCTGGTCCAGGGCATTGCAATTAATGAATTCCAGGAAATGCTGGCCAAGTGTATTGGTACATGAGTAGTTTTCCCAGTTAATGGAGGGGTAGTTGAAGTCACCCAGTATGAGAGTGTTAGGTTGGACCCTACTATTCTCCAGGGTGCTTAGGATCATGAAGTGTGAGTCTTGGGATATGGTTGAGGACCTTTAGTAAGCTACAACCTGAATCACTGTCTTAATCAATGTTAGCTGCACCTGAAGTATCTCAGATGCATTATGTTGAGCTACCAGTCTGGAGGTGTGTGCATCCTTTATCAATATGGAAACACCACCACCTTTGGAACTTCGGTCCAAGTTCTGGGACCGAAAGGTGTGGAATGAGTTATAGCCTGGTAGTGCAGGGGTGCTTTCTGCTGTCTTGAACCAGATCTCTGTTACAGCACAAATGTCTATGTTCTCTATTTTAAGGAGTGCTTCGAGTCAGTGCATTTTGAGATTTAGACTTCTAGCATTGAGCAGCATGACTGTCAGATTGCATTTATTTGTAGCTGTTCTGGTGGTAATTTGGTCTTTGGAGCACCTCCTAAAAAAGGCACTATAGGGGTGGCAAGAGCCTTGGCCAGTATCCGGAAGCCCAGTGGTGACAGATGCAGGCCATCTCTGGCAAAGCATCGAGGTCTGTCAATCATGTTATCCCAGGCAGACAGATACTGGATCCCCTTAGAATAAAACCACAACCTTAGCCAATTGCTGAAATCAATAATTTTCTGCTTGTATTGTGGTATCATTCTGGGTGATGGTAGGATGCTGCTCAGGGCTAGGGTCATACCTGCCTGGGCTACATATTCTGACAGCTCCTCCATGTCTATTTTTATGTTGTCCAGGGAGGTACATCTCAGGTCATTCACACCCACATGTACAATAACAGAGTCATATTTGCACCTGTTGTTAAGGGACCTGAGTGCGTGCGTTATGTGGCTGATCCTGCACCTGACAGGCAGCTGACTGTTACTTTCTCCTTATTCAGCCTAGTGATAGCTTTCCTTGAGACTCTAACAAATCTCCAACAAATCTGGTACCCAGAACAATGAACAATGACCCTCCCTCTTCAGAGTCCAGAGAATCTGCCACAGCTATAAAACACTCTCCTTTTATACAAGAAAAATTATATAATTGGCCTCATGACTAACCTTGACATTTGGATTGCTAACCAGAAGTTCACCTCTGGACTGATATGTTTTGTCTTCCTTTAAGTGAGGAGTGCATCTTGAAAGAGTATTGGACAAATTACATATGGTATTCAGACTTATTTATATTGTAGTTTCTATGATCCTATATACTTTGCTGCCATATTAACTAAATGATACTAGAACAACGACCACAGAACCAAACACAATTGTACTGGAACAGCCAACTATTATCACCAAAAAAGACCCACAAAATCTGCTCCAAGCGGAATCACAAAGCACCAGCACTCCACTGTTCGAAATTCCAATGTACTTCTTTTATTAATACATACAAATAAAAATGAAAGTTAAGCGCTTTCATCTGATTAAGACTTCTTCAGAACTCACTTTCTACATCATACATTCACATTTTATACCTTTTAATCATCACATGACATTCCAACAGTTCATTTTTAAAGTGCTAGTGCATACACAAGTTCCTTCATCATAATCCAACATACCCATATATTTCATTTATAAAACATTTAATAGTGTCCTTCTTGCATCTTCTGTAAAATATTAATTTAAAATATATATATTTAAAAACATTTATTATTGTACTACAATTGACTGAGTGGTGTATATTCACCTATATACTTTATATTACATACACATCTACTATTCACTCATTGTACCTACTGGTTCATTTAAAAACTCATATCTGACAGAACCCAATGTATGTTCTTTGAATATTTGACCTAAATTTCCAGTAATGGTTTAATTGACACGTGTTCATTTATCCCAGGATATTCAGATGCATTTAACCTCATTTGCCACCTGGCCTCTTTTTCA
This sequence comes from Protopterus annectens, assembly GCF_019279795.1. NCBI lineage: Eukaryota > Metazoa > Chordata > Ceratodontiformes > Protopteridae > Protopterus > Protopterus annectens. The sequence continues at coordinate 990,416,504 of NC_056726.1, read as the reverse complement.
CGCACCTTCTTCTTTATGTCCCCACCCCTCATATTAGATTTCACTGTCTCCAAAATTCCGAATTTAAAACCTGTACATGTTACATTGTCGTTCAGATGTTTCCATAAGGCATTATTACTATCCTCCTTCCTAATACTGTACATGTGGTCGTAAATCCTGTTCCTTAAACACCGGGTGGTCATCCCTACATAAAAACAAGGGCACTGTGTACAGGTGGCCAGATACACCAAATTGGTAGACCTACAATTCCCCCTCTCATAGTGTATTCTGATTTTATTGTAATTAGACAAAATTATATCTTTACTATCTGTAATATACCTACATTGTTTACACGTACCACATTTGGTCGTTCCCCCCCTATCTCCTACATTAGTCCTCTTGTCTACTTTCCTCTCCAGTAGTTCCTTCAAATTACTCCCTTTGCTAAAAACAAAATGTGGCTCCCCCCCCACTATTTTGTGAATTTTTTCATCTACTTTTAAAATATTCCAGTTATGTTCTATAATATTTCTAATATCTTTACTAAAATTATTATGTTGCAAGATGCAGGCCCAACCATACTTATTTCCCATTTCTTCGGTGTCATTCCTATTATCTACTTGGTCCGTGCCAAATGCACAACCCACACCTAATAAGGGTTTGTATTTAACACCCCATTGTTCTCTAACATACCCTATGACGTCCTTAATCATATCTCTCGGATATTCCCTTTCCATAAAGAAAGATGAAATTTTTTCCAGTTCACTATCCAGATCTCCTACCTCAGACGTCATCCTTGCCGCCCGGATACACTGTCCTTTAATTATGTTCTTTTTCTGGGCCCGTGGATGACTACTTGAAAAATGTAAATAGGAATTACTGAATGTATCTTTCCTATGGATGTTGGACTTAAATTTCCCTTCTTTCAAAGTTATTTGAACGTCTAGGTAAGATATGGTTTCCTCATGCTTGTTAATAGTGAACTTGAAATGTTCACTACAGGAGTTAATGTATTCACCAAACTTTTCTAACTCATTGAGGTCTCCGTTCCACAAAATAAAAATATCGTCTAGAAACCGGAAATAACATCCTAAATATTTGGACCACTCAGTATTAATAATGTATTCCTTCTCCCAATCGAAGACTACCATATTCGCGTATATGGGGGCACAAGCTGCCCCCATAGCCACTCCCTTCGTCTGTAGTACAATAATAAATGTTTTTAAATATATATATTTTAAATTAATATTTTACAGAAGATGCAAGAAGAACACTATTAAATGTTTTATAAATGAAATATATGGGTATGTTGGATTATGATGAAGGAACTTGTGTATGCACTAGCACTTTAAAAATGAACTGTTGGAATGTCATGTGATGATTAAAAGGTATAAAATGTGAATGTATGATGTAGAAAGTGAGTTCTGAAGAAGTCTTAATCAGATGAAAGCGCTTAACTTTCATTTTTATTTGTATGTATTAATAAAAGAAGTACATTGGAATTTCGAACAGTGGAGTGCTGGTGCTTTGTGATTCCGCTTGGAGCAGATTTTGTGGGTCTTTTTTGGTGATAAATGATAATAGATAATTATTCACAAAATTATTTTCGCAGTTCAGCCTGGGCACAGAGAAGGTAGGTAAACAAAAGTAAACAAAGTATTAAACATTAATTTTCAAATTTTGAATGTTAATGAGATTTGAAGTTCCTTTTTGGCTTCTTAACTGACACATTTAAAGTGTTTAAGAGGCGTGACTATATGTTTTATTCCATGCATAAAATAGGGGTATCTTAATAAATATTCTTCTATATTCCTTCTTCCGCAAAATTCATTCCACCTATATCCAGTCTCTGTCATGGCTGTCCTCTTTCCTCCTTTTTATTTAACTTATGCAATGAGCCTTTTATTTAATTTTAATTTGACTACAGCATTATCTTATTATCTTATATATTACACATTTATATGTGCTACTTTTTTGGCATATCATTTATATCATATTAAGTTTTCAGAAGTTTAACATTCTAAACTAACTCTGGACAAATACATTTATTTGCCTTAAATGACAACTACTCTTAACATTTAAATCTTTCATTAATCTAGTGACAAAAAATTACAAGCATTGTATCTTTTTTCAGGAAATTAGCAATTGTGTAATCTTATAAACTCCTAGAATAAACGTGATATGATAAGATTATTTTGTATGTCAGTATTTCTCCTCTAGTGTTGATACTAAACATTAAAGTATTTTTCAAAAGATTTATATTTATTTTGAAAGCATAAAGAACAAGTGAACGAAATGTATACAATAGTTACAGTAATAAATGAATATAAATCCATGTTGCTGACAGTTTTCTAAATATATTTGTCTAAAAAAAAATTTAACTTAGCCTAACACTAAATTAGTTTATTTATTTTATCATTAATTGTAAAATTATAACCTTGATTTCTCTTCAGCATACAACAGAGGTTACTCCAAGAAACTCACCAAAACTTTTTTCACTTTTGCAATTTGTAGTTACTATCTTGTTTGCTATAGCCAATGAACTCCAGCATAATAGGTACTATGAAACATTTATCTAATTTAAACAATTTGAATGAATGAGTTTATAAATGATTTTTCATACTATTTTCCTCTGTTTTAAATCCCTGAATAATTTTACATTTATTCATAGTTATTCATCTAAATAAATACATTTGGTTTCCCAAAGCTGCTCATATTTCTTATGGAAAAAAGCATATTCTTTAAAACGATGACAGACCCCCAATTACCACACATTTTATACATTATTTAATAACTAGGGAACATGAATTGTTTGCATGGCTATTGAGGAACACAGAAGTAACTCAAAATATAGCTTTTGTTTAAAACATTGCTTAAACAATATTCATAGGTTTTTACTACACTAACAACCACAGAGTCCTTATGAGCCACCACCATGCAACCCAACCCAGTTTTGCCCCAGAGTACCTTGGATGCCTAGATATATATATGGTGAGATATGCCAGTAAGGAGGTAGCTAAGGGTTATGTGGGGGTATGTTAGTTGGGGGTTAATTTACTTAGAGATTAATAGGTTTACACTAGGTTAACAAATATCAGGGTCTTTATATGCTTAGCCATAAAATGTTGTGACACTACTTATTCTGTCCCCACTAATTAAATTTATGTGTGAACTGGATTTGAACACTGCATTTTCTCCTAACTTACTGCATTAACATCTTGAGCCACAGAGAAAGGTATTAAAAGCAGAAATCAGAATCAAACCAAATAGCTTGTAATTGTGAGGTAAATACTTTTAACCATTATGTCAAACCCTCATCTAAACACTGGGCTTGGCTGGGATAAGAACCTGGGACCTCTTGCGTGAAACATGAATAATACCCCTAGATCAACAAGTTATTCAAAGGGGGTGGTGAACTCTGCTCCTTTGTTACAGAAAACAGCTTGCTTGAGCCTTAACCACTAACTCAGGAGAAGCAGAAACCTTGATGAGATTTGAACTCATGGCTCCTGCTTTACTAGACTAGTGCTGTAACCCCTGAGCTACAAGCCCACTTTAACCCTTAAGTTACAAGCTCTCAAGATTATATCACCCCAGATGGGACTTGAACCCACAATCCCTGACTTAGGAAGTGAATGCCTTATCAATTAGGCCAGTGGGGTCTGATTGAAAGCATATTTTTAAAAAATATAATCTCAGCTACCTTTAAGGCTGGTCACTTAATTGGAAGGCTAGTCTTGATGACTGGATAGGTAGACACAAATTTACGCCAGGGTTATTATGTACAGCCCTGCTCAGATTGAGAGGTGTGGACTATTAAGTGCTCATAAAGGGTGGCAAGAACTTTTAAGTTTGTCTGCTTACAGGTATATATGACTTTAAATCTTATGGCTCTCATGACCCCTTGTGTTGTATGTTCTTATTTTCACCAACAGAAAATATCCATGTAAAGAGTTAGCCTAACTCATTCACTCCACTGGAGCTCAGGAAGTTTGCACTGTAACTTCCAATGGGCGGAGCCTAAGCCTTTTCACAGAATCAAATTATGTCCTCACATTTGAAACAAATATTCATATTTCTGGAACCATAGGTGCTATGAAAGAAGTATAAATGACTAACTCTTCAGCCAAAACTATTTTTATAGTGGTAGCATTATTTAGGTTCTAGGTCTTAAACCAAATTTTATAAGTCACAGTAAACACAGTAACTATTACATTTGTAATATTTTGCAAACAACTTACAAGATCTTAGCAACCACTCAAGTTACATACATACTGTCAGCAGCATTTTATTCATCTAGCTGAGAGCTTTCATATGAGGCTAAGAAGTTCTGTCTGTCTTACTTTCTTGTTGAGATACTTAGAAAACTATGAAAATGATATCTATTTAAATTAATATCATAAAAACAACAGTTAATATCTATTTACCTGCACTAGATAGAGGCCAAATATTAATGCAGTTGAGTTTACCATTGTGTAAGCTTTAAGTTGAACTATTTAAAAACCGTACATAGCATGGTTTTAAAATTATTGATGCAAATATGAACAAGCAATATTTGACGCCTAGAGGTGTCAGTAGGAGTTAACTGCAGATGCACCTGGAAGTGTCACTTAGACATAAAGAGGTAAATCAAAAAGTCCAAATGTAAATCCATCTTCTGGTTCAGCAAAAACAAATTTGTTGCAATCTGTAGATGAATCTGGTTCACAAAAAGAGCATCACACTCCAGGTACACAGTTACATAGTCTCTTTAGAGCTTTCCATTCTAGCCACTTGGGAGACAATGTTTCTTTCCCTGGGAATTCCTCTCCAGGTATAAGGGCCCACCCCTGACTGAGGCACAGTGATAGTCTTCACTTGAACTACAGTCTATAGCAATGTGCTGACCTCTGAAACTAACAAATCTCCAGCAAATCTAGTAGATAGGACAATGAGTCTCCCCATGAGGTTCCAGTGAATCTCCCATGGATAAGAAAAGCCTTCCTTTTATACAAGAACACATTACATAATTGGTATTATAATGACCTATTCACCATACATTTTTTATTTTTTATTGGACTGTCTTTACTGGGGTAGAGCACTGATCTCAAAGGGCCAATTTCAGTCTTAGCCTAGCGGTATAAGTAATAAAAAAAGAAGAATACAATGTACTCTAATGAAGGTAATATAAATGAATTAATTATATGTAAGTACTAGAATAATAACAAAATGTGGAGTAGGAGCTCGGAAGAACAAACACCACCAAGGAGATTTTAAAATTCATTGAGCGCTTCCATCTCGATATAACAGACTTCTTCAGAATGAAAGTATACAAACATTTAAACAGATAACTACAATCCCCTGCATGTCTATTGGTCAACCAATTATAAACTACTAACCCCCTATACTATTATTTTAACTTTAATAGCATAATTACAAAAATATTTCAACTTATAAAAATGTAATAAAATAATAACTATAATAATATAACAAATGCAACAGAATATTCCTGTAAACAATATGTAAATCTTAACCTCAAAAGTGCACTTAAATAAATTTGGTCATTAAGACCCTGAAACTCAGTTGCATTAGTTTTGATCTGCCATTTAAATTCTTTGCACTCTAAGAAGTCATCAACATGACCTCTCCGGTGTCACAGGTCCAGAGGGTCAACAATGAAAAACTTAAAAATATGAGAAGGATGTGTACTAATATGTTTAAAAAGGGCATTTTTGTCATTTTATTATTGAGATCATATTCATGCTGATATATCTGTTGTTTAATAGCCCTTTTCATTTTTCCTACATACAACCCTTCACATAATTGACAGAGGGCAATATAAACAACCCCTTTAGTGTAACGATAGTATTTCCTAGTGGGTTTTATGATACCTAACTTTTTGATGTAAATCTGTTCTTGTTCTGAAATGTATTTACATTGTAGGCATTTACCACATTTAAAACTCCCACCTTTTCCTGGCTTTGTTGTATTTCTCTCTAACATTTCTTTCAGACAAACTTCTTTCTTGTATACCACTTTAGGCTTTTCTCCTAGGAGGGTATGTATGTCCTGGTCCAATCTAAAATGTCCCCAGTGTCTCATAATTATGTTCCTAATGTCATAAAATTGTAGACTAAAAGGTAGTACCAATGCCCATTGGAACTCACCTTGCTCTACAGGCTGCCCCATCTGTACAATATCAGTGTTGGTACCTAAAAGGTGTTAAATGTACATATGACCCTTTTCCTTTTAACTTCTTCCATAATACTAGCTACAAACTCATCGGGGTAACCTCTCTCAATAAACATCTGTAATAAAACTAGACATTCATTGGCAAAACAGCCTTGGTCGGAAACCATTCTAGCAAGTCTGACATATTGTCCCTTCACCAATGCCTTCTTTTGGTGAATGGGATGCCAGCTGTTATACTGTAACAGTGAGTTAGAGTATGCAGGTTTCCTGTAAAGGGAGGAAGAAAAGGTTCTATTGATGTAGTCTTTCCTTATAGTTACATCAAGGTAATTCACCTCGTCATTGTCAATAGTCATGGTGAACCTCAAAAAAGAGGTAGTGTTATTTAAATAATCAAAAATTCTTGCCACTTTTCCTCCCCATCCTTCCAAAACAGTACTATGTCATCCAAATACTGGCCATAGAGGGCCCAGGAGTTCTTGAATTCAGAGTCCAACACATACAGGTCTTCCCATTAGGCCAAACCAGTGTTTGCAAAAATTGGGGCACAACATACCCCCATGGTAACACCTTGGACCTGTTTAAATAATTGCCCTTCAAAACTCAAAAAATTGTTGTCCAGGACAATTTCCATACATGACCTAATAGTAAGAATAGAGCCATGGTCAAACTGGGTATTCAAACACAAACAATCATAAAACCATTCAAGGCTTTGTCCTTGCGGGATGACAGAAAAAAAAAATTGTCACCATTAATACATTTTCATCATAATAATTGATAGAAATTTTTGACAAAAAAAATCCCATGAATTTCTAAATAAAAATGGACGATGGTCCAAGATGTTTGATTTTATGGTCAATGTATTTGGCAGTACAAAATGTTTTCAACACCATAGCGTCTACAATCGGTTGAAGGTGGTGGTTGTAATGTAAGTACAAGAGGTGAACTACCTATTACAAATTATTTATGCAAGCTTATTGTGCATAAAGCAGTACTGCATATTCTACTATAGTTAGTATATGCAGAACTAGTATAATTACATATTTACATTACACACGTGTGTGTGTGTATATATATATATATATATATATATATATATATATATATATATATATATATATATATATATATATATATATATATATATATATATATACACACACACACACACACACACACACACACACACACACACCCACACACACACACACACACACACACACACACACACACACACACACACACACACACACACACACTGGTATTTACTGGTATTTTTACTAGTTCTTTTTTAAACATTGTTTCAGTCAGTGTACACACCTGCATGGGCTCTCCCCAAACCCCAGGCAACTATAGCTTTGTCTCCTGGCACTAGGTGGCACAACTAACAGCATGCCTTCTGTATCTTGTCTCAAATAAATCTGCCTCCCCATTAGAATTCCTGTAAAGTAAGGCTAGTACTATTTACTTTGCGGATTTTGTTCCCAGACAGATTTGCCTTTTTTTGTTGATTTACTTGCACACCAAGACCATAAAAATAGTGTTTGTGCAACCATCTGCTTATACTCATACCTTTCTGCCTCTACATCTTCCTTGCTTTTACTTATCTTACATCTCCAAGGTTTTCACTTCTCATACTGATTGTTTTTCTTTGCACTCTTCTCTGAGTGGGGCCTGCCTGCTCCATTTACCCTTGCTACACTCAGGCTCACTCTGCTCCCCTACCCTACCCCATTCCCATCCACTCCTGCATCACTAGACTTATACAAACACTAACCACTCCCCTCACTTTCCCAATCAACAATCATCCTCCCTTTGTCAGTCACACCTCAATTAATCAATACACTATTTGTAACACTCATCCCTCGCCTCACACAACTTAATTGAAACTGTTCTTAACTCATTCACTCCGGAGCAGCTCAGAAAAAGCTGCCTGCTTAATTCCACCATAGGAACAACAGTGCAGCCTGAGCTCATTTTCAGAAAATCCATTTGTAATACCATACAGAAAACAAATGTTCATAACTCTTTAATTATAAGAGCTAGACTAAAAATGTAAAAGCAAAAGTTGTTCAGCAGACCCCGACCTTCCCAACAGTGTAAATGCTGATAGTGCATATCAAAGTCATTATTAAATATTTGGCAAGGAATGTTGATATTGTGCATATTTTTTACCTTTTTTGGAAAATCAAAGCACAATATCTTCGTCAATGTACCATGTAGACCCATACAATTTGTATTTAATTTGTTAGTATGAATATCAGCTTTAAAATGATACCTTAACCATTACTGTGTGATGCTCCTTTATGGAGATATTCACAGAAATATGATTAATATAATATTTCTCATAATTGATAAATATACAAAGCATAATATTTCATCACCTGTAACAGACAAAACCTACATATCAGTATAGAAGTTGTGCATCTCAATGTCAGCTTCAAGATGATGCATCATTTGTGTGATCACCATGCTCCCTTGCAAAGATATGGACATAATAATGAGAAGTATTGGAAATGTATAATTTTCATAATCCCACAGGACTAAACAAACTGTGATATCTGTACTTGTGTACAGTGCACAGACACAGTTCTTTTACCATGTTGCAAGGAGTAACATTGTCTTCAAAATGAGGTATTACATGGCACACTGGCATACTCCCTTGCAAAGTTATTTATCAAAATATGAAATAAATCTTAATTTCCATACTCTAACTCCAAAACAAACTTTGATATCTGCACATGTGTACAACATACAGGCACAATTTTTTTACCATGTTAGAAGCAGCAATACTGTCTTCAAAATGAGGTATTACTTAGCACATTCAGATTCTCCCTTGTGAAATTATTTACCAAAATATGAAAAAAAATCATAATTTCCATAACCTAAGTCCAAAACAAAATTTAATATTTGTACATGTGTACAACGTACATGCACAGTTCTTTTACCAGGTTAGAACTATCAATGCTGTCTTCAAAATGAGGTATTACTTAGCACATTCAGATGCTTCCTTGCAAAGTTAATTTACAAAAATATGAAAACATCATAATTTCCATAACCTAAGTCCAAAACAAACTTTGATATCTGTACATGTGTACAACATACAGGGGCAGTTCTTTTACCATGTTGGAACTATCAATACTGTCTTCAAAATGAGATATTACTTAACACATTCAGATGCTCCCTTGTAAAGTTATTTACCAAAATATGAAAATAAATCATAATTTCCATAACCATAAGTCTGAAACAAACTTTGATATCTGTACATGTGTACAACATACAGGAACAGTTCTTTTACCATGTTGGACCTACGAATACTGTATTTAAAATGAGGTATTACTTAGCACATTCATATGCTCCCTTGTAAAGTTATGTACCAAAATATGAAAAATTCATAATTTCCATAACTTAAGTCCAAAACAAACTTTGATATCTGCACATGTGTGCAACATACAGGCAAAGTTCATTAACCAAGTTGGAATTAGCAATACTGTCTTCAAAATAAGATATAACTTAGCACATTCAGATGCTCCCTTGCAAAGTTATGTACCAAAATATGAAAAAAATCATAATTTCTATAACCTGTGTCCTAAAAAACTGATATCTATACATGTGTACAGCAGTCATACCCAGTTGCTTTACCATGTAGACACATATAATTGTAAATATACACATTCTTGGTGTAGCCAACATACTGCTGAATAGGTACATGTAAACAGAAAAAGCAAGGTAAGGATTGCCACGCCAATAATGAACCCAGGACAGGCATGGGACTTCAGTGGCAGACATGGCCATTTGATCTGTCCGATAGCTGTGCTGGCTACCCACTCAGACAGCTGATATCACTACAGTCAAATGACCTCCTTCAGTGTCAGCAGTCTGCCTTACCTATGCCTTTCCTCTTTACATGTGTCCATTCAGCAATGGACCTAACGGATCAAGTTCTGTATTTCTAAGCCCTTCCTGTCATCTAACTTTTACACATGCCTGATATAAGCAGAATAAAAAACGAAGTTTTGCAGGATGGTCACTGACATATTAGATTGTACGTGGTAGCACTCTCCTGAAACAGTTGTTCTTTCTCGGCATCTTTACCAGTTCCTTACCACAGTTATTTGCCACACTCAAAAAAATATATTTTACACAACACATTTCATAATAGAGTTTTACTTACCATATTGGTCCTACTTGGTATGGGTGTTTTCCATTCTTCTCACAAGCTGCATGTTACCAATCCTGCATAGCTCTCCTCATGCCATTGTGGAGGTCAGTCAAAAACAACGCAATGCCCTCCTCAGTTAGGTGAATGCCATCCCTTCTGAACAGGTGAACATCTTCCGTGGTGATGCTGTCATGGCCGATTGTAGATCCACCTACCCTGTGCATCAAGCCATGCATGAACCCATTCTGTAGATGTCTGGCCTTGTGCGATACCTGTTGACTGTTTGCCATTTTCCATATCTGTCGAGGAATTATGTCAGACCACACAAAGTAACAACATGGCCACCACAACTGCAGGTGTTCAAAAATTGCTCTGATTTGAAACCGTAGCCTTCCGAGTGGTTGACTGATGACATCATTCCCTCCAGTGTTCAGCACATAAATGTCAGGCTCAGGGTAGATGGAACACTTCTCTTCCAACAACTGCACTACTCTGCTCCAATGCATACCTCTTCTTGCAATCCAGTATACCTTCACACTGGATGTGGGGAAGCTGAAGTTGTACTGGTTTTCAGTAATGGAGGCATGGCTGGCAGCCCAGTGAATGTAGTAATGGCCACATACCCACACCCTTACTTGTTGTTCTCCTGCTCATGAAACCATGTCAGTGTCAGAAGGTGGACCAACCTGCAGAGGAAAGAAAATGCAAACAGATTACTGCTGATGTTTGACAGATGTATTGGAAGACCATATATATATATATATATATATATATATATATATATATATATATATATATATATATTTATATCCTATGCATTACCTGGTTAGCACATCCAAATCTTCACCCCTATCCACAGGGGCAGTATTCTTTTCATTAGGTACATAAGTGGTGATGGCACTGCAGAGGTACATACCTACTACCCATAAAAACATCAAATTACACACAATGACTCACAAGGGGGTACAGAAAGGGCACATGCAAATGGAAAAAGCAGGGTAAGGACCGCCTCTCCACTAATATGCCAAAGACAGGCATGGGGCTGTAATATACCTGCACAGAGGCATGTGAAAAGCAATGCACCAGAAAACTATTTATTGACTGTGTGATATAGGAAATTATTATATGAAACCATGTTCAATTGACGTAGTTCACAACGATATGAAGCATATATAACCACAATCTGCAACGGCCAGTAAAATGCATTGTTCATTACTCTAAAAGGAATAACAGGGCTAAACAGTCCTATGAAAAGAGCAAGAGCATTTGCTCATATCAAAAAATAAGGAAGGTATTCAGCCATACATACACATACACATACACACACACACACACACACACACACACACACACACACACACACACACACATGTACACACACACACACACACACACACACACACACACACGCAGATATATATATATATATATATATATATATATATATATATATATATATATATATATGGATTCCTATTACAAGAACGAAAGTTCACAACTTTGAACTTGTAATAGGAAGCCTCACTTACGCGGAAGTTCAGTTTAACGAAAGTGAACTTCCATGAAAGTGCACTTCACCGAAAGTACCGTAGCACAGTGGAGGACATCAAAAAAAAAGCTATGTCCTCCACTATGGTGTGATACTCATGGACCTTAGAGTTAGGGCATGGGTTAGGGTAAAGGGATAGTTAGTAAAGCTATCCCCTTACCCTAACCCTAAGGTTCGTGACTATCGCACCATACTGGAGGACATTGCTATGTCCTTCACTGCGCTGCAGTCGTCATGGACCTTAGGGTTAGGGCACGTGTCTGTGAGTACTGCACGGAAGTGCAGTACAATGCTCATTCGTTGTACTGAACTTCACATAAATGCACTTACGATTAAGTGCACTTTCGCTACAGTGTGCATTCCATACACTATTTTGAAGTAGTGAACCTTCGATCTAGTGTATGGAATCCATATAAATATATATATATATATATATAAGTAGTTAGATTGAATGTCAAAGTAATATTTCAAATTTAATAGCACAGACAGTATTATACATTTGCTAAACCAAGCAATACAGTCTCTCAATGAAAATAGATCTATCCTTCAGAACTGTAAAAATGAAAGAAATAAACTGGTGTGGGGGGTGGATTGCAATCACTCCAGGTGGAGAAAAACCCAAAGCTGGCTGGTGCATCCATCAATGTGATAATGACTTCTAGTTATGTGAATAACAGTGACAGCTGCTAAGAGTATGACCTGAAAAGTGATAATGACTCAGTGATATATTGCAACTGCACTTATTGGTAATGTGCTAATGACGTGCATTCCATTACTGCAAAGCTAAGGGTGCTCAGACTCGCATGATAATTGCTCCACAGAACCTGTTGAATAGGCATTCATTATATAATGTCCAAAATATCTGGTTGAGCAATGCCAACATTCACAGAACAAACAAAGGGCAGACCTAAAATTTCAATGAAAACCATAGATGTTTATTGCTGTGTTGAACATCAAGACATGGGCTTGGGTCTTGGATTGAAATACATCATGCAGAACAAGCACAGAATAGACACAGATAGACCAATATGCTATGAAGGAAGAGAACTAGAGAAATAGCAATCCTCATTTGCAGCCTTTATACCTAAGCAAAATAAACTTCTACTTAGTGGCCATCCTTCCTTACTGCCTCTACAAATTTTAATTGGTTCCCAAAATAACCATTACCAAGGGTGTAACACAGGTTAAGCATATGTTCCCAGTTTTCACAAGAAAATATGTCAGAAATATTGTAACAGTTAACATGCCATAACATACTATGAGAAATAGAATCATATGCTTTTTCCACATGAAAAAACACCATTAGTATTAGTTGGAATACAGACATATGTGTAGTTATTGAGACACGGTTTAAGAGGCAGACAGTACCCCAGCAGTGCAAGGTTTCAGTGGCTTCCACACTTTTAGACCAGCAATTGTACAGACAAGGGCCAAAGGTTGAGATGTCTCAACATATATCAATAGCAATCATAACAAGCAAAACTTTAGGGTGGTCAAACTGGATGGCATGTTGAAACTCTCCACTTGTAGATCACCACAGATAAAATCATGTACTATATCCTAGCCAGCTATAGGTCACCGTGCATGTCCCACGAAGCTCACAATGCATCCTTGGACATACACACCCTTAAATCTACAGGTGCAGGGATTCCTGGACTTTGTAAATAAACACCCTGTACCAGATAGTGAACATGCCATCTAGAGGCTCCAATATACTAGACCTCATGCTCACAACTATGAGATAATGCTGCACCCCCCCCCCCCCGTGGCTCATCCTCCCTGGTAAGGTCAAACTATATCATGTTTTAAGGACTGATATTGTCTTTAAAATGAGGTATGAGTTGGCACAATTACATGCTCCCTAGCAAAGATATTTAATGAAATATGGAAAAAATCATAAATTCTATAATCTCAGTCCTAAACAAACTGATATCTGTACATGGGTACAACATACAGACTTCTGCGTTCGGTCCTACTATGCACACGCAACGGAATGCAACATTAGCAGTGTGACCCCTTGAGTACTATGTCGAAGCATGCACAAGAACCAAAATGAAACACCTCTGTAGGTGTTAGCTGCCATTTACATAAATAAACCACATTTTCCTTAATTATCTCTGTAAAAAAATACCCGCTGCTATCACAAGTAAATAAACTGAGTGGAATTTACAAAACTAGTCCTGTCAAGTATGCACAAGTAACAAAATGAAACATTTACCACATGACTCCTTGAGTAGTATGTCCATGTATGCACAAGAACAAAAAGGAAACGTTCACCCCAATGACCCCTTCAGTACTATGTCCAAGTATGCACAAGAGCCAAATTGAAACATTACCCGCAGTGACCCCCTTCAGAAGTATGTCCAAGTATAGACAAGCACCAAAACATGCAATTATGCAATTGACAGTCCGGTTTGAAAATCAAATTTACTGACTACAATGCAGAACACATATGGTTTGTGTCCTGCCAGAATGAACTACATAAAAGAGATGGCTAGAATTAGCCAGTAAATGCAAAGGCATATACAACAAGTAAAGGCAGAATAATCTAAAGAAGAGAATGAATACACTATATAATTAAATTTACCATAACACTCAGTGGTAAAAATCAGTAAAGTAATATAATCTGCAAGAGACACAGAAATATTGAGTTATTTTTACAAAACTATAATTTTAGTACAGCTGTTAGGATGTATGTACACGACTTGTTAACTCTTGTAGAGAAAAATACTGCAAGGAACCACCACTTGTTAACTCTTCCGGTTATAATTATGTACTTTGATTCCAAAAGATAAAAGCCTTAACTTTTTCTGTGATTGCATCACCTCTCGCAGGAAAAAAAGCACACAAAGACAAATGTATCTAGAAATAAGATGATTATCCTGCAGCATATCATAATTGTATGCTCTTTCATCTATTTTCTCAAAAAATTGAGCTGTCCAAAAATTGAGTATGGGCTTCCTTTAACAACTCCTCACTCTACCACAAATATGCTAAACTTACAAACTACTATTAGTAAGATAATAATAAGACATGCAAAATGTTCTCTAATTGCACAACCAAGTGCACACTATTGTCTACTTCTCTGATAATTCCAGTGTCTACTCAGGAAAGAAAGAGCAACCCTCCCACTAGGTTCACAGATACACACAATTTTAAAAATAGGACATTGACTACCTCTCAAATTCAAACCATGAATAACACAACCAAACAATTCTATGAAAGATAGTCAGGAAGAGGGATTAACACTCATTATACAATGGTTTTAATCCTCTGTTATAATTATTGGTAGATAACTGTGTCTTCTAACAAGTTTATCATCCTCCATAATTGGGTACATTCTGGTTTTTACTGTAATAATATTATAATTTAACCATATTATAATATATTTTTTCTCCTGTTATCATTTTATAGTTCTGCATTAAAGAATATGAGAAATCAATAAAGCACGGCTAATAAAACAAACATCACACTTTTTTGTCTACTGTACCAAACTTTACATCATTATTTAGTGCAGTTGTGGTTCAAAAACGAGTCATATTTCTGATTTGTTCCTCATAAAATATGTGGTATTCTGGCAGCACATTTAGTACTTCTCTGAGAATATTCTAAAAGTTATTTGTATTCCATCTCTGCTCTGTACTATGAATTCCTGTTTTTAAGTTCAACAGTAGACAGCCATTCTAACATAGTAGTCAATGCAATCGGTGTATGGAAGAATGGAACAGTCATCCATTATCAAAACATATTATATAATGAATGCGTACACGACTGTTTTGATAGTAATGACTTCATAACAGACACCTGCATAACAAGGGAAGTGACAAATGTGTGAAATACCTGTCGCAGGAGACACATGTTAATTGCATATGACTATTAAAGAAAATATTCCAAAAGTATATACACTGCCAAGTTTAAAGCAACAGTAGCTGTACCCAGCTTACATGTATCACAGGAGATTCAAATACACTGTACAACATTTTTTTACTTCAAAACAGTCCACCACATGTCCATTTGGAGTTGCTGTTTTAATATCAGTTAGGCATAAATAGAGTCAAAGACTAACTAACCTACTTAGAGTAGCAATTTGTAAGAACCTGGGGATCAGTGGCAGTGGCAGGAAAGCATAAAGAAGACTGAAAGGGCATTGATGAGTTTGATTCCCTCTGTGACTGAACATTGATGAGTTTGATTCCCTCTGTGACTGATCTGGAGGAGGGATCATGGTGAAGTAACTGCTGCATTTGGTGTTCTGCAGGAGGCAAAAAAGTCACAGCAGGGAAAGCCCCGAAGACTATTTGCTTTGCTATTGCTGGACTGCAGGACTACTTGTGATGCATTAAAAAAAATCTGCTGAACCTGTCCGCAAGGCAACTGACAGCTCCGGGAATGTGTGTTGCTGTAAGAAAGCAGTGAATGACTATTACCCATTGTCAAACCCTCACTGCTTCCTGATATAAGGGGCAAGACATGGTGTCTCCTTGTTTGCTGATGTATCACACTACTGTTATACTGTTTGTCTGGATAGAAATCATGCCCACAAGAAAGCAGTCCTGACATTCCTACAACACAAGGTGGACTAGAAAAATCATGCCCACAAGAAAGCAGTCCTGACATTCCTACAACACAAGGTGGACTAGACTGATCTCATCTCCATGAGACTGACATGAACAAATGTCCTCAATGGCAGACCATAACTCCACTGCAATACCTCCCCTGGGAGGATGCATCTGTGGTCACCACTGTGACTGGGGAAGCTGAAACAAGAGTATGCCAGCATGAACAAAAGAGAAGTCTAGCCACTAGTGCAAATGTTTTCAGCAAAAACTGGTTATGGGAATAGGTTTGGAGAGGGGGTGTAGAAGTTTATAACACTGGCTATGCAACAGCCATTAATGTACTCTTATAAGATAATGTGCATCCTACATCATTAATACTGAAGATGTCAATGGACCCAGAACCTGAGAACCAGAGCAGCATTGTGGAAGGTAGTTTGAACAGGAATCAGAACTGCCATTCCCAGTGTCTGAATTATGTCCAGCGGGACTTTGTTTCTTTCGGCTTTTCCCGGTTAGGGGTTGCCACAGCGGAACTCCGGTCCACTAATGATTGGCAGTAGATTTTTACATGCCGAGTTTGCCAGCCCTGACACACAACCTTTAACGAAGGTACGCCCATTCACGCATGTCTCCACACAGAAGATGCTCTAGCTGAGAATCGAACGGCACAACGTCTTGCTGTGAGGCGACAACGCCACCGCAGCACCACCACCAGCGGGACAAAAACTATAAATCTTGTGCCCAATTGGTAGCCTATGAAGATGATAATCTAAATTTTTATTGACTTTCCCAGGGACAGACCCATCCAGAGAAGGTAATTTTTGGCCATCAAGAGAGATTCCATCATGGAAACAGCCAGGAGCCCATTTTCTAGGTACTGGAAACCCCAGAATTCCTGTACTTGCAGATGAGCTGCTATGACAGCCATGCACCTGGTGAAAGGGTAGGGCTTGGAACTGAAATTCATACAAAACACTCTGAATTCATTAATTCATTTATTCATTCACCATTTGCTCTATAATACACACAAGCAGGCACTTCTACATGCATACATACACTCTGCATTCATTCATTCATTCATTCACAATTTGCTCTCTCATACACACAAGCAGGCACTTCTACATTCATACACACACATTGCATTCACTCCTGAACCGATCGTTCTCTCATACACACACGCAGGCACTTTTACATTCATACAAACACTCTGCATTCATTCATTCATTCACTGTTCGCTCTCTCATACACACAAGCAAGCCCTTCTACATGCATACACACCCTCTGCATTCATTCATTCACCGATCATTGTCTCACACACACAAGCAGGCACTTCTACATACATACAGGCACTCTGCCTTCATTCATTCACCATTTTGCTCTTTCATACACACAAGCAGGCACTTCTACATTCATGCACACACTCTGCATTCACTCTGGAACCAATCACTCTCTCATACACCCATGCAGACACTTCTAAATTCATACACACACTCTGCATTCATTCATTCATTCACCGTTCACTCTCTCATACATGCACGCAGGCACTTCTAAATTCATACGCACACTCTGCATTCATTCATTCACCATTTGCTCTCTCATACACACACGCAGGCACTTCTACATGCATACAAACACTCTGCATTCATTCATTCATTCATTCATTCATTCATTCATTCATTCATTCACTGTTTGCTCTCTCATACACACAAGCAGGCACTTCTACATGCATACAAACACTACACATTCATTCATTCACCATTCGCTCTCTCATAAACACAAGCAGGCACTATTACATGCATATACACACTCTGCATTCACTCCGGAAATGATCACTCTCTCATGCACACATGCAGGCACTTATACATTCATACAAACACTCTGCATTCATTCATTCATTCACCGTTCGCTCTTCTCATACACACACGCAGGCACTTCTTCATGCATATGCACACTCTGCATTCATTCATTCACTGATCGCACTCACACACAAGCAGGCACTTCTATATGCATACAGACACTCTGCCTTCATTCATTCACCATTCGCTCTCTCATACACATAAGCAGGCACTTCTACATTCATACACACACTCTGCGTTCACTCCGGAATTGATCGCTCTCTCATACACACACGCAGGCACTTCTACATGCATACAAACACTCTGCATTCATTCATTCACTGTTCACTCTCTCATACACACAAGCAGGCACTTATACATGCATACAAACACCATGCATTCATTCATTCACCATTCACTCTCTCATACACACAAGCAGGTACTTCTACATTGATACACACACTCTGCATTCATTATTGCTTTCTCATACACACACAGGCACATAATACATTTGCCAATAACAGTAACAAATTTGGCCACATTACAACAGTAAGCATTTTCAGTCTTACCTGAATTAAAAGCCAAAGAACCAGCGAAACTTCCTGATGACTACAGAGAAACTGGTGTGATATCTCGAGTAGTGATCCGTGAAACTGGTGCCCAGAATAAATAGAGAGATCCAGCAGCAGGTAAAATCTGCAAATATCAGCTAAAAGAAAGGAAATACTTGCTGCTGGACCTCTATTTATTTGTGGAAAACAAAAGAAAATTAGGTCGGGGGTGGAGATGTTTTGCAAGTGGTGGCTTGGATTGCAAGAATCTGATTAGCTACCACCACTTGCTGTATGAAAGGCTTACAATGGAAATTTTTTTGAAAAGTTTAATGTGACTAGCGTATAATACACACTGAATCATAACTATAGCAGCAGAATAACAAGTATGGTTACGATTTTAGCGTGTATTAACATGCGAACAGCTGTAAATCTACACTAAAGTTCCTCACGCCACTGGAAGGCACTCGGGGGTAACAGATTGAAAATCCTATTGTCTCCTAGCGAGCTTGGATGTAACCACAAAGGCACCATGAGACAGTATTTGGGTTTAATGAGTTAATCACTCTACTCCCACCACACTACACCAATAACCCTCTGTCCCTACATCTTCTTTATCACACCATCCATCTAACCTAACATTTAAAAAAGAATACACACCATGCTCTTTCTCCTGTCCACACTCTATACCCTGCTGCTATCTGCATACTATCTAACATCCTACACTCACCTACAGATACAACATGTCTATAGCCCCACAGTATATTATACTAATACTGTCCACTCATCACTCTCCTACCATGCCATCTCCTCCCAAGTCTACAATCACACACCTATTACATACTTCCACTTCAAATATCTAGATGTTGGCAATACCACTAACCACTTCAGCAAACACTTTCACATACTCTCCAAACTGTCACACAAACATGCATGTATATTATCATAGATTCTCTGTAGTGGTGATATACAACCCAATTCTGGGCCACATACTGCGCAACATACCATCATGTCTACCATTCCACCCCTTCCTCACATTAAAACTTCAGTCCTTCTCATTTTTAACATGAACCTTATAATCCTAGTTAACAAAAATCACAGACTTTCATGCGGTCATTGCGCAATACTCATGAGACATTCTTATAGCAACAGGAACTTGGCTAAAACCCCATATAACAGACCCAGACATACTCCAACCAGGTTATTGAGTACACAGGTTAGACAGGATCAGGAAGAAGGGAGGTGGGATTGCAATCTTCTACAAAGATAACCTAAGCATAGACTACCTACCCATCAAATACCCTCATGATAACAACTTTGAAGTCCTAGCAACACGGCTCAGAATCAACCCAAAGAAAAATGTTACCATAATAGCCACTTACATACCTCCCAATAATACTCCTACCGCCATTGAGGAACTCATAGCCTGGACAGCCTCAACCTAAACCCACAAAACCATTATTACAGGTGACTTTAACTTAGACTGGAACACTTGCACTGGTGATAACCCCTCCACCTTCATAAATGTACATGCTTTCTCCAAAACAATCCAGTTTCCCACTCAAATAGATAAACATAGCAAAAAGGACTCTATCTTAGACTGGTCACTTATTTACAGTACCACCCACAGTTATCTCTCTGGATGCATTCCAAATAATTTAAGTGACCATAGACCTACCTACTTAATCCAGCATCAGCTCAACCCACCCAGAACCATAGTTTACAAAGTTGTATGAAATACCAAAAACGTCTCCAATAAAGCATTCTTAGACATGCTCAATAAATGTAACTGGACACAAGTCCATCATCTCCAACTCGACCAAGCTGTAACATACTTCAATGACACATTTCTAGCTATTCTAAATAGCTTTGCACCAACCTGTACATGTTGTGTTAAGAATAAGAGATTACCATGGATACCAAAAGAAACCATTAGACTTCAAAAACTAAGGGACAAAATCTGGTTTCAATACCAGAAAACAAAAGACAATAAAAATGTTAGAATAACAGCAGCTCCGCAATCAAACAAAAACAAACTAGCCAAAAAACATATTATACATTGATGCAAAACAAATATGAAAACAATCCCAAAAAGTTCTGGCAGGCAATTAACTCACTCATCCACCAAGGTAAAGCCACAACCCCAGAACCAACAACCAATAACCAAAGCATGAGTATTGCCTCATAAAACAACACCTACTCTATAAACACCATCCTCTCCTTAGCTACAGGGAACAATTCCAACCCACAGTCTCTTCAACCTAATGTGGAAACTAACAGAAACTCTTTTGACCTCAAACCTGTCCCAACTAACACCATAAGAACAATGCTGAAAAAACTGAAACCTTCATTAGCAGATGACCAACTCCCCAATGAGTACCTCAAACTTTCAGCCGATGCTATAGCTTTGCCTATCTCCATTCTAGTAAATAGGTCTTTATGAGAACAATATGTCTCAAAATTATGGAAAATTTCCTATTTCACCACTCTACATAAAGGAGGAATATCAACAGAAGTAAACAATTACAGACCCATAGCCATCCTTTCCCCTTCTGTCAAAATTCTCAAAAAATTTATACATGCTCAAGTACTACAATACCTGCTGTCTCACAGCCTTATCTGTCCCTAACAACACAGTTTCAGACTGAAAAAGACAGCACCACCACAGCCCTAATTAATTTCTCTAACATCATCAACCAACTCAGAAATTCAAACCACAAGTACCATCAATCTTCCTAGACATGTCAAGAGTTTCATACTGTCTCCCATCATAAACTCCTTAATACTTTTGCCTCACTAAACCTATCAAATTTTATTTTATTTTATTTTACATTTGTTGACCAGGAGAGTCCATCTGGATTACAAGTCCATCTTCAGTGCAGGCCTGGGGAGAAAAGCTTCAAGAAAACAATTTTTACAAAACATAGTTTTAAGGACAGACTTTTGACATACAATTTCCACAGAAGAGACTTTGACATGCATATTAACTAACAGATAGGATACATTCGTTCTCTACAATATAATAATAATTTTAGAAGATATTCCTAAGTTTAGGATTCCTGTGATAGATTTACTATCAGAGTAAAAGTAGAATAAGTCTCTGAGAGAGCAGATGATGCTCGGTATAGTTGAGAAGGATAACAAATTGATTTACTATATGTCTTCACCTGGTTTTAGTTGAGAAGGATAACAAATTGATTTACAATATGTCTTCTCCTGGTTTTAGTTGCTTATGGAAAGCACAACATTGCTGGAGTAGTTTTCCCTAACTCCTGGAGAGATGGGATGAGCAGTAGATTAACAGTCCTAAGTGGGTACAGTACTATGATTGGTTGGCTTAGCAGAGTTATTTAAGTTTGGTGAAGTGTTCTAATGAGACATTAGCCAGGGGAGATACAGGAGCACAGTCGATTATTCAAAAAGTGAGATTTAACAAGTTTCTTGAACTGTGATGGGGATTTTTTTGTCAGTTATGTGGGCAGGATGGGAGTTCCAGGTTTTTGCTATACAGTGGCTGTAGACAGACTTACCAGCTTCATTGTTATATTTGGTTACTCTGAGGAGGTTTTGTGTGCTAGACCTCAAGGGCCTGGCGGTTGTATAGGGTTGCAAAAGATTTTGTAGGGCTGGGGTGTTTTCAGAGTTATGTATTATTTTGTGGGCTAGTGATAGTTGATTGAGTTGAAGTTGTAGTAGTGGTTCTAGCCAAATGAGTTTTTTAAGGCATTCACAGTGATGCGTTCTGATGGGAGAGGTTGTAGCGAATTTGGCTCTTATTATAACAACTATCAAGTTTGTTTAGGTCGGATTTGTGGGGATTTGTAAGCATGGGGGAGGCATAAAATAGGGTGGATAGCAGATGAGTCCTCGCTATTGTTGTTTTGCAGTGGTCAGTGAGGAATTTTTTATTGCGATACAGTAGGCTAAGTTTTGTATGTACTTTTTTATGGTTGTAGAAATATGTAGGTAAAATCTAAGATGATTATCTATTTCAACCCCTAACAGTTTGGTATGATTTGTGGGGCTGATTGCGGTCTTGTTAAAGGAGGAGATGAAGAAAGAATCAGTGGGAGGTGTGGCTCTGTGGGAGCTAAAGAGTACTAGCTTTCTTTTACTTGGGTTCAGAATGAGCCTTTGGTTTGTAATCCAAGTTTCTGCTAGGGAAAAGCATTCTTGTGTTAGAGAGTGAAGGATGTCAATTGATTTGGCTGTGCAGATTATGGTGGTATCATCTGCATATTGCACTATTGAGGCTTTAGGAATACTGTTTGGGAGCTGATTGGTGAAGAGGGTAAAAAGAAGTGGCCCTAGGATGGAGTCTTGGGGTACTCCTAGGGAGGCTGGTAGGGAGGGGGAGAGTTGGTTTTGCCACATAACAGCTTGTTTCCTTCCCTCTAGGTAGTTTTTGAACCAGGAGATGACAGGGGTGGTAAGGTTTAGAGTTGCTAGTGAAAGAAGGAGTTCATTGTGGTTAACCATATTGAATGCTTTGGACAAGTCAAGGAAGGTGGCAGATACAAGGAGTCCATTGTTTCTGTGAGTCTTGGCGATGTTGGTGAATTCTGTTAGTGCGGTGGTGGTGCTATGGAAGGGTCTAAAGCCATGTTGTTGTGTTGCTATTTGATTATTTTCTATGAGATATGTCATTATTTGCTTGTGTATTACTCTCACTAAAATTTTAGATAAAGGGGGTAGTAAGGCTATAGGGCGGTAGTTATTGAGTTTCAGGGAGGTTCCCCCTTCATGTAGAGGGATGATATGTGATATTTTCCATAGCTTGGGTACTATACACTTGGCAATGGATCTGTTAATTAGGATGGAGACAGGATATAATATGGCTTCTGCAGCCAGGTGGAGGTATTCAGCGGGTAATTTATCTGCGGCTAGAGATGTTGGTTTGAGCTTGCAGAGTAGTTTTTCAATGGATTTGGTTGACTCTGGGTGGAAGTTGAACTTGGGGCAATTGTTAGTTGGGGTGGGGGTGGATTTGCAGGGGTGGGGATGCTGTCATAGGGTTGATTGTTTGCAAGGGTCTGGATGGTTTCTGTAAAGTATTTATTAAATTGAGTGGGGGTGTCTTCTTGGTTGTTATCTATTTTGGGGTTGGGGTAGTTGTTTTACCTGGTTGTAGAATAGAGTTAATTGCTGCCCAAAATTTTTGTGGGTTGTTCCTGTGCTTATCCTGTAACTTTTGGTAGTAAGATGTTTTGTCTGTTTTGGTGAGTTTTTTGGCTTTGTTACGTAGTTCAATGTATATTTGTTTGTTCAATTGGGATTTACTGTTGAGGTAGTTGGTCCAGGCCTTGTTTCTTTTTTTGCGGAGGGATTTTGTGTCTGGGGTTAACCAGGGGGCATATTTAGTTTTAATTCTTGTTGTTCTGGAGGGGGCGTGATGGTTAAGGGTGTTTAAGAAAGCAGTATTGAAATATAGTACAGCTTCATCAAGAGGTAGGTTTTTTAGGGGGGGACCAGTTGCACATTTTTAGGTCATTTATAAAGTTGGAGCGGTTAACGTGTTTTTTGTTTCTAATTAGGCACATAGATATTTGGGTCAGTTGAGGTAATTTTGATCTGAGCAAGAATGTGGCTTGGTGGTCACTCAGGGTGTCTGGTAGACACCCTGCTAGGGGTATCAGTGATGGGTGGGATACGAGTATCCAATCTAGAGTGGATTGGTGTTTGCTTCTCTTGTCAGTTCTTGTGGGGGAAGTGATGAGTTGGGTTAGGCCATGTAGGTTAATAGGGAGTGTGGGTTATAAATGGAACAGTTTTGCCAGTCAGTATTAAGGTCTCCTAATACTATGCTTTCCTGGGGGAGGGAGTTAGATATCCATTCTGGGAGTTTTTCTGTAATGGGGATATTGTTGCCTGGAGGGATGTAGCATCCTATGATGTTGATGTGTTTACTATCATTAAGTTTTAGTTTTGTTAGAGTGAGTTCAACTTTATCAAGGTCTAGGGTTGTTATGTCTACTTTCTCAAGGATGAGGTGAGATTTATACACTATAGCAACACCCCTCCCTTTTTTTACCTATTCGATCACTACAAAGTATATTGTAACCTGGTGGAGTGATTTCATTGTTGTGGTTGCCTGGTTTAAGCCAAGTCTCTGTTAGTATGACTATCTCAAGCTGATAAAAGGAGAGTAGTGCATGAAGGTCGGGGACTTTGTTTAGTATACTTCTGACATTTAAATTTAAAATGAGGTGCATGGATTTGTCTCGGTGGAGTAGGGTATCATTTAGGTTGAGGGTTGGGGGTCCTAGATTTTGTGGGCCTGGGTTTGTGTATATATCACTGTAGCTAATGAGTTGGATTCTGAGGTAAAAATAGGGTTTGAGTAGTTTTTTTAGGGTCTTAAAGTTCTTTATAATTGTTTGGGACTGGTAGTGTGATGGCTGTAATTTGTGTGCATAGTGGTGAATAAAGAAGGTTTGGTAGTGCTACGGGACTAGTTGAGTAAAAGGGTGTGTTGTAATAATGTTAGTGGAAGTAGTTTTTCTTGGTATGGGGATATATTTAAGTTGTTTTTGGTGGTTGGTGATAGAAGTTAGCAGTGGGAGGGTGGATACACCTAGGAGCAATAGTAAGAGGTGTATGTATGTGGGTAAGACTTCCCGCTCCTGATTCCTAAACTATCTTTCTGACAGACAACAAGCAGTATAATAGAAATCCAAACTCTCACCAATTCTGCCTGTCTCAGTCGCAATCCCCCCAATTATTCATACTAGGGCCCCTTCTTTTCATCATCTTCTCTAAGGATTTAGCCTCATCCACAAAACATGCTAAAGTATTTCAGTATGTGGACAATTCAGCTTTAATCTGCTCAGCAGATTCCTTACCAGATCTCAAAACAGTAGCCCAACAAGCTTTTAGTGATATAGAAACATATCTAAGTAAATCACAACTAATCCTCAACCCCAAAAAGATACAGTTAATGCTATTTACGAGTAGCAAACAATCACTGACCACCCCTCCTTTCACCACTCTCTCAGCAAACAACACAGTCATCCAACCAGTTGTGCATACAAAACTCCTTGGCGTGACAATCCACAACAATTTCAGATTTGACCAACACATAGCCATCACAATTAAGAAAGTTCACATCAAACTTGGCTCACTGTACAGAAGCAGGCCATTCCTCACTGACAATACCAGACTAGCCATATCCAGAACCTTCCTCCTCTCTACTCTCCTATATACTTTCCCCCTCTTTACCAACTTAAAAAAGATCAGACTTAACTAAATTGGAAACTTGCTACAACAAAATAGCCTGCTGCTCAGCTAAACTTCCCCACCAAAACCACCATTGTATTGCTCTACATAAATTAAACTGGCTCCAGCTAACTAACCTTCTCTATCTCTACCAACTTAAATTCAGACACAGTATCATCTTCCATCCTGACACCTGCCCATCCCTCAAGGAACTTGTTGCTCCCTACTCATGCCCACAAAGTCTAAGATCTACAGACAGAAACTTTTTCACCGTAAACAAAGCTAACGGCTCTCATGGTAAAGCCCTATTCTCAAATCAAATTGCCAAATTATGGAACTCTCTACTCCACATCCTCCAAAACACATCTGAATCTACCAATTTTAAACAACTAATGTTTGAACATCTATCCAAAAACTGGCATTGTTCCTGCACAAAACCTGATTGAGAAAATATCTATAGCTCTCTCAACACACTGTCCATTACTTACCTCATTTTCTCCCTCTCCTCAGTGTTATTACTACTCAAAAAAAAAAAAAAAAAAAAAAAAAAAAAAAATATATATATATATATATATATATATATATATATATATATATATATATATATATATATATATATATATATATATATATAAAGGAAATCTCATTTGTTCATAATTCTTATTTTATTTATTTATTTATTTTACATTTGTTGACCGGGCTAGTCTGACTGGATACATGTCCATTTTCAGTAGAGGCCCAGGGAGATAAGCTCCGTGAAAAACAAAAAAACATTCATATACAATGCACATTACAGGTTAAACAGGTTATTTAATATGTATACGGTACTAATTTTAGTTTCTCACAGTGACCTTTATTGAAATGCTTGTGTTTTTCTTTTTGAACCTGTATCTACTAGAAAAATGTATTAAATACTTATTTGTATAGACTAACTGGATGATGTGTATTCTGCATAATATTATATATATACTATTGTACTATCTAACTGTATTTTGCTTATATTTCTGTAGAACTTTTCTCCCTGGGCCTCCACTGAAAATGAGATTCTGGCCCAGTTGAACTTTCCCAGTAAACAAATGTAAATTAAAAAAAAAAAAAAAAATATATATATATATATATATATATATATATATATATATATATATATACACACACACACACACACATATGAAAAAAAGTGGATAGGAGTTAGGAAGGGGCATTAGGTTCTGTTACATTAACTTATTTGTTCTCTTATATGAGAGAGCATTGGCTTAATTTAAAGTTTATTAAACGGGGTGAATCATGGTGTTCATTTCTGAGACATGGTAATGAGCTGCTAATGAAGTGTTTCTCTGTGCAGCTTTACAATGCTACAATGTTACAGTTTTACTTTGTTACAGTGTTATTTATGGCTCTGCACCTAAAAGGTCATATGAGCCCTACTCCATTCCTACCTGGTCATAAAATGTTACCCCTGAAGTAGAAGTCAAGTTATCGTTTATACTGAGTTAAACTAGTGGATCGCCTAATACCCAATGGGAAATGATTCCATAACCATCCAATGGGAAATGATTCTATAATCATCCAATGGGAAATGATTACCTAACCATCCAATGGGAAATGATTCCATAACCTAGCAACTTTAGTTATTAAAAAGTTCCTTTTTCTTCATTGCATTGCATTTGTCAATTGTCAGGAGCAGGTTGTTATTTTTTGTACGTAAGGTATGACTAGCCAATGTAACACTGACAGTAGCACTCATTGTAATATTCTGGGTACATGTAAATGTTCAAATTCTATTGCCTTAATACTCTATGGTAGACTGAGTGCTAGCTGAGTAACCCCAACCTTTCACTATATAGTAAATTACCACATTGGACTAAGTAGTAGAAAATGTCTGAACCCACTCTGTCTTGTTCACATACATCCCTTTGTGACTACAGGACCCAGTCCCATACTTCAAAACAGGACTGAACAAATTCTTATATAATGGTATAAAAACCACTCTGTGTCTGGAGGAGATAAACCTGATTACATTTTTGAGTGTACAATAACATTTCCTGACATTGTATTCATATGGGTAGGTAGAGACATCTAGAATATCTCTTATTATTACTCAGATATCTTTGAACTCTGCACAAATCTCCATCATTTATTGATTCAGTGTTTAGGGACCACTTGTTTTTTTTTTTTTTTTTTTTTTTGCTTTAAATGCACAATTTCACATGTATCATAGTCATGTTCACTTGTTCATTTATATATATATATATATATATATATATATATATATATATATATATATATATATATATATATATATATATATATATATGGGTCCCCTTCAGATGATTGAAATTTTAAAACTTCAACTTTCATATGGCTGAGACCATATGATCGAAGTTTTAAAACTTTGAACGCTCTGAACGGAGATCTCCATACAGTGCGGAATGGGAAAATTTCCATTTCTCTCGTTGTAGTGCGATCTCAGAGATGGTATATTTAAATAGCAGGGTGTGCGGGGGTGCAGGGAGGCTTGCCCCCCTGCATAAAAGTCGAGGAATATTTTTTTGTTTTGTTTTTCATTTTTTTTTCAGGTGTTCAAACTTTTGAAACTTCAATCATATAGTCTCGGCCATATGAAAGTTAATGTTTTAAAGTTCGATCATCTGTAGTAGTCCTATATATATATATATATATATATATATATAGAGAGAGAGAGAGAGAGAGAGAGAGAGAGATGTCAATTTGATGGAAGTAGTTTTGTATAATTTATGGTCATAACTATACCTGTTAGCTCTGCATCATCATCATCTGCAAACTTAGAACTCCAAACCTGTTTGCCACTAGGGATAGTAAACATGAATACATTAAACAAGGACCCCAGTAAATACCAATAGAGCACTCCTCTATGAACTTCAAAGTACTTGGACATAACTTCCCTCATCTTGACACATGACCTTCCTAATGATATCCATTTTGCAATCCACTATATAATATAATATATATATATATATATATATATCTTGGTCAACTGCATTTTGTTGACTGCTGCTTCTTTGACAAATGCAGGGGGTGTGGTTTAATGTTGACAGTATGGTTAGTCGAGTGGTGGAAATGTCAATGGTGTGCAATGTTGAGACAGGTAAGAGGGGCTGGAGGTGTGAGAGTGTTTGTGCATGTGTATGTGAGTTAGAGTTAGGGTCGGGGATGAGTGAAGGATCGGTGTTATATGTCTTTGTGTGTGTATGTATGTGCATTTTGCGGTTAGGGTCAGGGTTATGTTAGGGGATAGATAGAGTGTTGTTTGTTTGTGTTTGTGAATGTTTGCGTGTCTGAGTGTGTCTTGTGTAGTATCAGTGTTATGGGAAGGTTTTTATGAAGGTAAGGTGTAGGGTTAGGGTTAGCACCCATTACTAATGTGGTGCAGGGGGAGAGCCAAATGGCAAGTACACATTTTGTGTTTCTTCAGAAACTGATATCTGTATCTTGTGGTTTCATAAATGTATAAACCTAATAAAATCATTT
The DNA here is from genome assembly GCF_019279795.1 of Protopterus annectens. Classification (NCBI taxonomy): domain Eukaryota; kingdom Metazoa; phylum Chordata; order Ceratodontiformes; family Protopteridae; genus Protopterus; species Protopterus annectens. The sequence goes on along the minus strand of NC_056726.1, from coordinate 990,386,976 downwards.
ATCAATACAAAATGAAAGCTACATGAAATATTTTGTATAACTTAGATTGGCTAGAGTTTATTATAGGAGACTTTTAGGAGATCTTGGTGTTCTCAGAGGCCTGTATATTAATATTCATTTCTTCAGCAGACGTAAAATCCTGTATCCAGTCATGTGTTTATATTTTTCAGGAAAATTGCATGAATTAAATTTTAAATGTTGCAAAGAAAGTTCTAAATATTTTTAAAATTACTCTCAAGTTTATTAAAAAAAACGTTTCAATGGTTGGCAACTAGCCTGTCTAACACTGTTAGATATTTTCCTAATTTTATTTAAATGTGAGAAATATACTAGCTGTTTTTTTTTTCACTCCTCCATAAATGTTCTCTGTATTATATAGTTTTCAGTATTTTTTGTTTTTTAAGTTCTTTGGGATTGTTTACATTGAAAGAGTTACAATAAATGATGTTACAAAAAAGAAACATTATTTAGAAACAAAGACAGCTTGGCTTGCAATATTTTATTTCTAAATTTCATATATTGCAAGGAAAATAATGGTCTTTATTTTATTCCTTACGAGTCATTATCTTTCTTTTAGGTCCTAAATCACCACCAGCAACTCTCCTTTGTACTAATGGTCACATTTCTTTTACATATTTCTTATGGGTCCATACTTGGGATTTCTTCTTCTAGCTTCCGTAATCACTTTCAATGTTTCTTTTGCAAATCCTGGTTTAACTAGTTTGGATAAATATTTACTAGAAGTTCCCTCGTATCAGTCTGTTCCTTTTTTTCCATTTCTAAACAACTTCCTTTTTAAGACGTAAGAGAAATTTGACAATGTTTACTTCACTGAAATGTAAGTTCACAGTACACAGTTGCCATGAGTGTGAAATCCCCCCTCCCACTTGTCTTTGTTGTGCAGATGACAATGATTATATAAAGGAGCAGTAAGACATGGACACTGCATGGGTTATGTGTAGAGATTTCCTCCCACGGGCAAATATACTTTTTACAATTTTCGTTACTTCTGGTGGATTTGTTGTTTTGATTTTCTGATCACCCGTGGTTGCAACACTGTCAAGGATACATATGTAAGATGCTGAAGGGTTTGCTACAAGTAATGGAGTTCCAAGTGTTTGAAAACCACTGTCTCGAAGCCAGGGACTTGAGCATCTCGCTGCTCGTGTAGGCTGCTGCTCATGCTCAAACTGGAATATAAGTTCAAGCAAATGACCATGGAGAGGGAGTAGGAGGGAGCCTTTAGGGTTTAGGAGTGTGAAAGGAATGTTATGGTTAGGAAGGCAGGAAGGGAGTTCTAGATTTAGGGGAGCAGGAGGGCAGTTTTAGGGTTAGAGAGCAATCAAGGAATTTAGATTTAGGAAGGGGTTGAGGTTTTAGGTTTAGGGAGCCATCAGTGACTTTAGGATTAGTGGGGTCTATATTTATTTATTTATTTATTGACATTTGTTTACTGGGAAAGTCCACTGTGTTGGACAGAACCCATTTTCAGTGGAGGCCTGGGAAGAAAAGCTCCAATGCACAATACAGCAAGGTAATTACAGAACAAAATAAAATTTTTAACAAAATGGTTACAATATTTATAGGAGTCACTTCAATACACACAGTGTCAGTGAGGTGATACAAAATGACAAAGTAAACAAATTCAAACAATGTAAAAATATACAAATTCAATCAATATTAAAAGTAGCTGGGGAATCTGGTTAGATTGAGCAAAGTACATCGATCTGAGTGTAGAACAGCTATATATTTTATATCTATAATTGAGCAGAGAGGAAAAATAAGAAAGCAGTGACAATACAAGTAAACTGAAGCTACAAGAGGCTGTGTTTAGTAGTTGGTATGGTTGATGTGAGGAATAAAGGAGTTAGTAATGGTTGAGGAGGAATTTTATGGGTAATTTGAGTGGAAGAAAAGTATGGGATAGGTGAATAGCATAGATAGGAAAGGCAGCACGGGGTTTAATTCTAAGGAAAGGAAAGTTAGGTGATAGCATTAGACAGAGAAGAGCAGTTACATATCCAGTTAGAATGTAGGTGCTTATGTAGGGCAGTTTTAAATGTAATGGGGTGCTGTTCAGATCAGATGGAGGTGGGGAGATTGTTCCACAATCTGGCAATAGCCCAGGAGTATAAGAGCTTACCTGCAGGAAGATTAGGTTTGTGTATTATAGTTTTTAGGGTAAGGGAGTGACGATTCAGGTTGGGAAGTGGTGGAGGTTGGGAAATGGGTGGGGATTTTAGGGTTAAAGTTAGGGCTGTGGTATAATGACACAATTTTATAGTGTTGGGTTACATAAAAATGGGAGATAGGGCTAATGGGAGTTTGAGCTCTTTTTTTTGAGCAAGTGGCAACAAGAGAGTCTCGAACTGCTAGTAAGTGAACACCTCTAGTAGGCCTGAAACCAAACCTTAGTTTCTCCCATCACTCTCAACCTTCATCTTTTTTTAGTTACTAAATTTCTCCAGTGTTCTTTCATTTTATACATGTCTCAAAAAGATATACTACATTTGCCTGAGACACCATACTTAAGCAGCCTTTTTGAAGCTAAAAGTTTACTGTAGCCTTTCATTTTGTTTCTAGTTCATCTAACCTTTTTTCTGTTTGTTTTCTAACACCTGGTGTTTCATTATTATTTGTGAAACTCTGTACACTCCTTGTTACTGATTATTTTCTAGAACTTTTCTTCTAGTTTCATTAAAGCTGTACTATCACACTTGTTTTTGCTCATATATATTCCACTTTTTCCATCATAAAAAATAAAGATTCTGGCAACATTAAGAAATCCTCTTTCTTTTACAACTATTCATTTAATTTTCATAATCCTTATCACAGTTTATGTCTTTTTTCTCTTGGTTGTCTTACTGTAATACATTGACTCTGAAGCCCATTAATTTACGCTGTTCTAAAATGTAATACAATATTTCTTGACATTCTCAATAGCCTTGTTCCTATAAGAAAAAAGCGAGTTAAATTCACCCAATCACACTGATATCCCCTTCTACTAGACAATTAATGCATAAGAGAGACAAAGCTTGGAGAAATTGGCAAAAATACAAATCTGAAGCTCACCTACAGACTTACAAACAACTTTGAAACATGACAAAAAACAATTACTGCTGATACGAAATATTATTACTTCGACCCACAGAATAACTAAAAACACAACCCCCCCAAATGTTTGGACCACTATCAAGAAAATATTGCACCCTGGAACTCCTAGTGCCCATAACCATTGTCCAGATATCTCACCCTTACACACTGCTTCTAAATTTAACTCACACTTTATAGACTAAATAGCCACCCTCAACCAAAACTCCCTACAGAATCCTGCCACCCCTGACAAACTTCAAAGCTCTAACAATAGCATTTTCAACTTAAAATCTGTCTCTGCTTCCTATATAAAAAATTATTACACAAACTTAAGCCCTGCTCCCCCTCTGTAGACAATATCCCATATGAATATTTAAAGATTGCTGCTCCCTCTATTGCCTACCCACTCACTATGTTGATCCATTAACGAGTCATATGTCTCTGGAAAAAAAACATCATTCCTCTTCATAAAGGGGAAACTCCACTGAAATAACAAACTTCAGACCAATTGCAATCTTGTTTTGCCTTTCCAAGAGCTTAGAAAAATATATTCATAAACAACTTTTATAATACTTACTCAAAGAAAATCTATTAACCTCTACCTAACACAGCTTTCGCCCAGATCATAGCACAACAACTGCCCTTATTGCCTTTTTGGACCACATCATTAAAGCCAGAGACAATAATTTCGTGTCTTCCCTCTTTTTACATATTTCTAAAGCTTTCAATATAGTTAATGGACTACGAGGTGGGAGTGGGAAAATGGGAACCTGGGTTTGGGATATGTAGAAAGATCACTTTAAGACGTTCTGACATCATGAGCGAGAAGACAGCAATATACTTTCAGTAGCACATGATTTTGCTGTGGATGTGGCAGTAGAAGCAGGTATTTTCTATGCAGTGCATTCACAAACAGCACAAGTTTTTTTCAATGTGTGCTGAAAGAATGATTGGTTGCCCATGCTAAGTTGCAGTCTCATTGCATGGCTTAGCTGGCATGTGCATTTGTATAACCTATGAGACAGTCCCACTAAAGGTGATATTAGCCACAGCGAGTACCATGGTAAATTTAAGTATTTGTTTTTTGTAAGTAAATAATGATATATGTGGAAACAGTTTAGTGAAGTAAAAGTAACACAGCAATTAAGAAAGCAGATGTTCTGAAAACATCCCAAAAAGAAAACACTCAGTTTAGTAACTGTGGCAATCTCATAGATGGTGTTACTAAAACTGATATTTCCATATAAATATCTTCTGACTAAATATGTTCTGAGCTTTTATTAACAAAGCTGTTTTAGTTTCATCTTGGATTTGTTTCTGTGTTAAACCTAAAATCCTTCAGTGTCTTCCTTTTCATCTTTTCATGGTATTCAGATTTACAAGTCAAATAACTATTAATCCTGCCGCTACATGAATAATAGCATGACCTATTTTGATTATGATTTCACAAGTAATAAAAATGTTTGGCAACATATGCTTTAAATACACAGGATGCTTTGTTAAAATAAAATATTCCACCGACCCTGTTGGCAATGGAGAAAACCTACATGTAACTATCTGCTTAAATCTGGGTCAGTCATCAGGGACTCGGCTGCCTGTATTGATAACAGACTCTTCATTGACCCCCTTACCTCTGTGGTGGTTAGAAAATCCTTTAGTCTTAAACAACATATCCTTTGTATTTGGTCTAATGATGTTGTAGTACCACTTTATCCCTCCTTTATTAGGGTGATCATTGAATATAATGCCCAATTCAGCATCTACCTCACCAAACACTTAAATATGCTTAAAACACAGCAGTTTCCTCACTAGACAAACTAAAATCTAAGTCCATAGACTTTGTTTTACATAGACTCCTCAGGGTTGATCTTTGCTTATGAACAACCTCATTCACCTAACATACTTCATTTTTATCAGATGAATATACACACAGCATTCCTCCTTATGTCTACCCTCAAAGCAAGCATCCTGTATATGTCTGATGTTTAACTGTAAGAAAAGTGAAAAAGTGTACTCCAGTTTCTTTCTCCTGAGCAGTATACAGCCACTAAACAAGCAATAGTCAACTTTTACAAATCTGTAATGCGTAATTGTGAGGTAAGTTAAAGAAATAATGACCACACTCACCCCAGCTCTCACGTAAGCTATAGCCACTTAATGTGAACACCTTTGAAAAGTGTTGATTTTAGACCAGATGAAGCCCAGTGAGGAGGCTGAAGATGTAGATTTTCTGCTAGGTATGTGTGAACAAACCCTGTTGATGGGGATGCAGGATCAAAGAAGCTCTGATGGTGTAGATGCTGTGTGTTAACTGTGTTTCTACTGCATTCCAGAAGACTTAGTCCCAGTAGTGTATGCGTCTACAGATAAAACACTTAAATAATTTTACACACTCACATGCATACTGACACTGCCCCTGGCAAGCCACATCTATCACGAGACAGATAAAAATACACACACACGCACACACACACACACACACACACACACACACACACACACACACACACACACACACACACACACACGCACACATGCCACACTCTTACCTACATGGCATGTTTTTGGGGAGTTTGCAGAAATTAGATCACCTGACTAAATTCCTCAGAAAGACAGGGTGAATATGCAGACGCCACACAGAAGAAGTCACAGTGAAGAACCTTACCAGAGAAGCAAGTGCTGTGAGATAGAAATGAGACATGCTGGGTTCACTGTGGAAGTAATCAACTACTTTCACATACATCATGTCTAGGTTACTCAGTTATTTATTTATTTATTGGCATTTGATTACCAGTAAGGCTCACTGGGCCAGTGAAAGCCCATTTTCAGTGGAAGCCCAGGGAGAAAAGCTCCAGGTTAAAAAAAAAAAAAAAAAAAAAAACAGTTTAGAAATATACATTACAAATGAACATTTCAAAAAATGAGAGTTGATACAATAACAAGAAATACAAATGAGAGTTGATACAATAACAAGAAATAGTACAGAATAGAAATAGAAATTACATGAGAATTACATATTGTATATAAAGGTAATATTAAAATTTTAACAATGATTGCAGTCAAGCAGAGGCCATAAGATCAATTAACCAATGCTAGCCAGGTCACATGATTAATGTATATTACAGATAGTGAATGCCAGGGTAGGCATGCAGACCAAGAGTTGAATACAGTGAAGAAGTTGTAATGTGTATATAGCTATTAGGGTAGAAATGCAGTTTAAGAAGGGGTGAAGGAGAAGTATCTGTTGTTTTATAGGATTCAATAGGAAGATGAAGATTTGTTATGGGGCTTAAGATGGGTAGAAAGGAACAGAAGTATGTTAAGTAATATTGGAGGAAGGGGTTGAGCAGTTACAGATCCAGTTAGAGAGGAGATGGTTTTGAAGGGCAGTTTTAAAATTGCTGGGGTTCTGCAGTAAGAGGATCTTTGTAGGCAGCATGTTCCATTTTTTAGCGATGATCCATGGGTATAGTAAGTGTCCAGCAGGTAATTTAGGTTTAAGAACTTGGAGTAGCTGTTGTTGCTCAGATTGCAGGGGCCTTGAGGGGTTATAAGGGGTGAAAAGAGAGTTGAGTGCAGGGCAGTCTTGTGGTTTATAGATACATTTATGAGCAGATGAAAGTTGGAGGACTAATAGGTAGTGAGGGAGTTCTAGCCAGTGCTATTTTTTAGGGTGTGGGTGTTATGGGGGCTGTTTGTGGTGAATTTAACTATCTTATTATAGCAAGTTTCTAATTTAATTGTAAGGAACACTGTAAGTTGGTAGTAAAGATGCACCATAAGCTAAAGATGGAAGTAGGTATGATGTTTCTAGCATTTGTTTAGTATGGAGGGAAAGGAACTTACTATGTCTATAGAGTATAGAGCAACCTTAACTTTTTATGAATCTTACTAATATTGTTTTGGACATGCAAATCAAATTTGAGGTTTTTGTCAATTAATACTCCTAAAAGTCTAATGTGGGCTACTAGATCATTTTTTGTGATGTTAAGGGAGAGCATGTTGACTTCAGCTTTGTTTATAGAGGATTGTCTTTTAGGTGTAAAAATCGTAAGTTTTTTTTTGGATTTAAGGAAAGGTGATTATTGTGAAGCCATGTTTCCACAGTGGAAAAAGCTGCTTGAGTGTTTTGCTGAAGTTTATTTAAAGTGGGTGCAGAACAGACTATGGTAGAGTCATTTGTATACTGGACAAGAGAGCCAAGCAGGATGACTTAGCGTAGTTTGTTAATAAAGATATTGAAAAGAAGGGGGCCTAAAATTGAGCCTTGGGGGATACCTGTGGGGTTGTGAAGGAAAGGGGAAATGGAGTTTTGCCATTTAATGGCATGCTGTCTGTTGGAGCGATAGCTTTTGAACCAGCTAAGAGAATGGGAAGAAACTCCTATATTGTTGATCTGAGAGAGGAGAATCGAGGGAGAGATTGTATCAAATGCTTTAGATAGATCTAAGAAGAGAGTGGACACACTGTATCCTGAGTTCCTAGCTTTGTTAACTGTGTCAAAGGAGGAGATGAGAGCAGTGACCTGGCTGGAACCCATGTTGAGTTGAGGAAAGGATGTTTTCCAGGAGATAGCCTAATAGTTGTTTTTGTACATATTTTTAAAGAATTTTAGAGATGGGGAAAGTATAATAATTGGTTGAAAGTTGGAGATAATCAGTTGAGGGGCCACTTTTATGAAGAGAAAGAATGATTGCTTTTTTCCAAAGACTTGCAACACAGAATTCTTGGTTTGATCTGTTAATCAGAATGCTGATAGGGTAAGCCACTGCATCAGCAGCGATTTTAAGAAATTCAGCTGTAATTTTATAGTCTGAGTTAGAGCAAGGTTTTAGTTTTAGAAAGAGTTTTTTGATACGTGTAGTAGGGATGGGAGAGAGGTTAAATTCTGGGTAGAAGGGCTGTTGATAGCAATTTGAAGGAGGGGTGTTAATGCTTGGGGTTCCATGATCCTTGGTATGTGGGGTAATGTAAGCATTTTTATGATTAGAAAGTTGTGGGGGAGGATGAAGGGAGGAGTTTGTAGGAACAGAATTATGAGAAAGAGATAAGGAAAAGGTAGCAGTAATATTGGCAATGGTATCACTAAAGAAGGTATTAAAGGTATTGGCAATTTGTTCAGGAGGAATGTCACAGTATGGACAGTGAATGGATTTGGTGCCAGGGATTAAAAGATTACTGATGGAAGACCAGAACATTTTTAGGGTTGTTTTTTCTATATGTTTGCTGGTTATGATAGTACTGCTATTTGTCTTGAGTAATTAATTTTTTAGCTTGGTTTCAAGCTGTTTATAATGAATGAGGTTGGAAGAATTTTTAGATTTAAGCCGGATTCCCCATGCTTTATCTCTAGAAGTCATAATTTGTTTAGTAGATTTTGTTAGTCAAGGGCATTTTTACTTTTTATTCTTTTGGTTTTAGTGGAGGCTGGATTATCCAGTATATTAAGAAAGGTGTTATGGAAGTGACGCAGAGTGTCATCTAATGGGAGAGTTTTGAGACAGTTCTAATTAAGGCTAGATAAGATGTTATTAAAAGTGAGGAGGTTACATTTCAAAAGGTTCTGGACATGTTTAGTATTGTGGACTTTAGAGATGGAGGAGTAAGAACAGTCAGCATAGACTAGGGGATGGTCACATAAAATGTTATATGGTGCCTGAATCTATGTATTTAGAGGGGTCTGAGAATAAGATCCAATCTAAGATGGAGTCTTCATTAGCTCTCTTATTGTACCTATAAGTGGAGGAGATAAGTTGTAAGTGAAACAGATTTATGCTGGTGGGTGATTGCAGGAAATGTTGACCCAATCAATATTCACATTGCCAAGAACAATTGTTTCATTCTTTATGTTGTAGGAAATTCAGGAAAGGATGTTTTCTAAACTGTTATGTTATTTCCAGGGGGAATATATAGGACAATAATACAAAAGATTTTAGAGTGGTTGATTTCCAGAAAGGAAATCAAGATGTTGGTGTTTTGGAACTGAGGGACAGGTTCTTTAAAAGGAGAGATGTTGAAGGTATTGGGGTAGATGATGGCAACACCACCTCCTTTTTTTTGTCTATCTGCTCTAATTGTGCTATAGTTTGGCGGGAGGAATTCAGAGTCCTAAACAGAAGGGTTTAACCAGGTTTCTATAGCAGATAGGATATTAGTTTTACTGTGAATGAGCCAGACTTGCAGTTCTGCAGTTTTACTGCAGATACTTTGGAAGTTTAGAGTAGAAATGTGAAGATATTTGGAACTTTTAGGGGAGGAAGCAAATGAGAGGGGGGAGGTATTGAAGGGTCTAGGATTTGGATGAATGTCTGCAGAACAGATGAGGAAAAAAATTATTTGGGAAAGTTGGAGTATGGACTGAGATAGTTTGGAGGTGGCATAGTGGGAGGGTGTTAAGAGAGTTAAGTGTGCAAAGTAAGGAATGGTTAGTGGATAGGATGTATTTTGTTGAACAGGGAAGATAATTAGTGTGATATAGGCTAGAACTAATGTTGGAATAAGAAGACTGTGAGGAGGGTGCAATGGGCATATAGTGGTTTGTTCTAGGTGAGAATGGATGTAGGTATAATGAAGTAACATGTGAGAGAAGGAGCAGTGTTATTACAGATAGGAGTAAGAGGAGGAATGATTACGTGAGAAGGGGAGACATTAGGAGGGAGAACAGGAAGTGAGGAACAACAAGGGTTAACTGGTAGGAAAGAAGTTTGAAGAAGGAAGATGTGGAAGATTGGCTGTTGAGTCAAAGGGTAGTGGCTAAGGAAGTATAAATCTAGGGAAAAGGTGGGTGGGTAGGAATGGGGTAGGGTAAGGGATCAGAGTGAGCTTGAGCATAGCGGGGGTGAACTGAGTGGGTAGAACCAGATCCAAGGATGGGTAAAAATGGATAGAAAAGACCACAGAAAACTATCAGTCTCAGGTAAGTGACTACACTTTGTAACTACACCCTGTTAGATAGTTAAGCAAGTGGGTCGTATCGAAAGATATCGGCTTGCTCTAGCTGGCTGCTATACTGGCATGAGCTATACTAGGGGATGGAAAGAAAAACGGGGGCTTAGACTAATGGTACAGATCAAAGGGGAGAGAGTAAAGAAACACAAATAATAGTGACAGCTTCCCCGACACATGTGCATGCTACAATGGCCACAGTATTGACTAGTGAGAGAATTTAAACAGCTATAGCAAGAAAATGTATTGCTTAGATAGTGGTTACAGTCCAAAGAAAAAGAGCAAATTCCTCTAAAGGAATGTGACCTACAATTATTGGAAGCTCTGCTGATAGCAGGAGACAGACGGTTTCCGCTGGCCTTTTAAGGGAGTTTCATTTATTTAATTTGAGCCCAGGAGGGAGGGGAACAGTCCTGTGAGATATTTTCTGATAGTGGATCTGAAAGAAAAGGAAAGTGAGTTAGATATGGCAGCAAGAAACAGTAGAGGATTAGAGAGGAGGGTTAAACAAGGAGCAAGACTAAGGTAGTTTGAGAAGGGCAGTGGAGGGTAGGAAGGTAATAGGAAGGAGTTTATAGCTACAGTTGCAGAATAGTTTAGGAGTATAGGACAGATGTAGTCAGTTCTGAATGAGACACAACATGCTCACAGATAACATAGCACAACATACATTCTATTTAAAACAGCATTATTACTTTGCAAGGAAGCCACAAATAATCAACAAAAACACAGTATAACTGCTGTTTATTGCTACAGTATTGCATATTTAATGGACAAATAATTACAATTGTAAATAACTGCAAAAATAGAGATAGTTAGACACTAGCTTTGAGTGCAGCATTTTTCTAGCACTGTGTATGCTTTCATTTCATACCATAGAATACCATATAAACACCTTCTAGTACAAGTTATCAATATATTTATTAGTAAATAACATATATTCATAATATTTCTGTAAAATAACTCACATTTTCTCTGGTACCCAGAGCCAGATCATGGACAAATGGGGCCCTAGACAAGGTAATGGCTGGGCCCACCAACACACACAGCATCTCCCCCACAGCCATTCCAGTGTCCCATTACTTGGCTATTTCTCCCCAGTTATGATTAACACTGTTCAAAACTCTCAGTGTGCATATTATTTTACTCTTCACTTCTACAGAGATTACTGACATTTGGATTAAATGTAACATTTTATTTCAAATTTTATAACACAAACACTGATAGACATTTGCTTAACATTTGCTTAACAAAACAATGCAGTCTCATAGTGAAAACAGACTTAACATTAACAGTAAATCTATCTGGCCTTAAAACTCACAATCAAAGAAAATGCATCTGGCCAGTGGCGGAAATATTTTACTTTTGGTCTATTTTCAAACCATAGGCCCCTTGCACACACATTTTCAGGACCATGCATACATGCATGTGCTCTTTGATTCATCTTACTGATTGTATATTCCTTGTATAATACAGCACCACATGGTTAGAGTATGTTTTGAACATTTTTCCAGTAAGCAATGAAACAAAATGTATGACCTAATAATGACAAAACTGCTCATTTCAGAACATTACAACCATAAAAGGCCACTCAAACTTCTGTCATTATAATCCACCAATATAAGTCAATATGCACAATGTCTGTAGAGGTAAAAGTCATCAGGATAATTCTATATTAAAGAGATCTAAAACAATGAGTAAAAAGGTCACACAGAAAAAAACAATCCATAAAAACCAAAATAAAAATCTAGCAAGGCTAGACTTTCCACTGTTCTCCTTCTTCTTCTTTCGGCTTTTCCCAGTTAGGGGATGCCACAGCAGATCACCTGTCCGCTCATGATTGGCAGTGGAGTTTTACAGTGTTGAGTTGCCAGCCCGGCACCCAACCTTCCACAGAAGGCACACACATGCACGCACTCACACCTAGGGCCAATTAAGAGTGTCCAATCCACCTACAGCATGTCTTTAGGATGTGGGAGGAAACTGGAGCACCCGGAGGAAACCCACACGACCACAGAGAGGACATGCAGACTCTGCACAGAAGGCACCCTAGCCGAGGATCAAACCAGAGAACTTCTTGCTGTGAGGCGGCAATGCTAACCACTGCAGATTCCTTAAAACTCTTGTATTAAAGGCAACATGTGATGTATGCAAATGACCTTTTAACAACATCAGGTGTTTCAGCTATATGATAGGTCTGAATATCCATGTCTTTTTTTTCTTTTTAAGTCTATTACTGGATAAATTCAAGCCAGTAAAGCCAGACCCCACTAGCTGTGGACATGCATGTTTCAGCCTTCTTACAGCATCATCAACACCAGCATAAGTGGAATGTTTGGATAACCTTCAGAAACACAGGGTTGTCATACCGAGCAGATATCCATAATCATAAGGTCACACAGAAAAAACAATCAGTAAAAAACAAAATAAAAATCTAGCAAGGCTAGACTTTCCACTGTATGATTCTTTAAACCTCTTGTATTAGAGGCAACATGGGATATATGCAAATGACCCTTTAAAGACATCAGGTGTTTCAGCTATACGGCAGTTCTGAATATCCATGACTTTTTTTTTTCTTTTTAAGTTTATTAATGGACAAATTCAGGCCAATAAAGCCATACGAAGGCTGAAGCATGCATGTCCACAGCTAGTGGGGTTTTGCTTTATTGGCCTGAATTTGTCCATTAATAGACTTAAAAATAAATAAGTCATGGATATTCAGAAACACCTGATGTCCTTAAAGGGTCTTTTGCATATATGCTATGCTGCCTCTAATACAAGAGGTTTGAGGAATCACATAGTGAAAATATTAAAGTGATCTGTAATTAATGAAGAGGTTGCTGTTATCAAACAACTTTATAATTCATTGTTTCACCTACAAATTCAGTACCTGCGGCCCTTGAAGAATAAATTTCCTATGTTACAAAAGAAAATGGTAATCTGGTAACATTGCAGTAGGGAATGGATGGCAAACTGACAACAGGTTCGTAGTTATTAGGAATCACATCCAAAGAAGGACACACTCAGCACTGCAGCACATTCACCCCAAAAATACAACACATTATCAGCAATCCATCTACATGCTCTGGGAGTAGAACCCATAGATGCTACCTGTTGTGCTACTAACACTACTTTTAAGTTTCAAGCACAACAGTAATGATCATTAACTAAATAAAACATTTGCATATTGAAACAGACTTAGCATGAGCAGCAGTAAACTTCTCTACCTTGAAGCTCACAGTTCCTTGAAAAAGCACTGAAGCTCTCAATTCATTGAAAATACACTGAATCAAACAAAACAACCCTCAACATCACCAGTTTGTCCCTTTGTAATATAATTTAATTCATTGTTACAACTTAAAACAAGTAACCAAAAATAAGTTACTCATCATCAAAGACATTGAGTCTTATGAAACAACTGTATTATGCAGGCGACAGAGCCGGATCATAGTCAAATGTGACCGTAGGCAGGGTAATGGATTGGGCCCACCATACACAGACCCCCCATGCATCCATTCCTATGTCCCACTACTTGGGCATTTCTCCCCCGTTACCATAAACACTGTTCAAACCTGTCAGTGTGCAGACTGTTTTCTTCTTTACTTCTACAATGATTACAGATATTTGGAATCAATTTAAACTTTTATTTCAAATTTTATAGCCCAAACACTGATAGACATTTGCTAAACAAAGCAATACGGTCCGACAGTGAAAACAGACTTAGCATTAAAACTGCTCTGCCCTTGAAACTCACATTAATTGAAATGGCATTGAAACCCACATTCATTGGGCTGTTTTCAAACCATAGGCTCCTTGCACACATTTTAGGGCCATGCATACATGTATATGCTCTTTGATTCACCTTCCTGATTTATATTAAACTATATTCCATGTACAATACAGCACCACTTGATAGAGCATGTTATACATTTGTAGTTTTGAACATTTTGTCCCGTAAACAATGAAAGAAAATGTATAAACCAATAATGACAAAATTGCCCAAATGCAGAACATTTCAACAATAGAAGGCTACTGAAACTTCTATCATTACAATCTTTTAATATCAGTCAATATGCACAATCTCTGCAGAAGTAATAGTCATCTGAATAATTCCACATTAAAGATATTCTGTAAATAATGCAGAGGTTTCTGCTTGCATAGAACTTTATATTTCAGTGTTTTATTTATGACTTGAAGAATAAATTGTTTACTTTACATTCAAAAATGGTAAGTTGGCAATATTGCAATAAGGAATGGATGGCAAACTGACAAAAGGGTCATAGTTACTGGGCATCTCATCCAAAGGAGGACATACTCAGGACTGCAGCACCCCACCCCCTAAACGTACAACACAGTATCAGCAATCCATCTACATGCTTTGGGAATAGAACTCACAGCCTTCTGCATCAAGAGCAAGTATGTACCTGTTGTGCTGCTAACAATAATTTTCAGTTATATAGTACAATAGTGATGGCATTTGCTAAACAAAACAGTTGCACATTGTAAACAGACTTAGCATGTGCCGCAATAAGCTTCTCTTCCCTTGAAGTTCACAATTCATTGGGAGGGTGGCCTAATGGTTAAGGTGTTTGCCTTGCAAACACAAGGTGCAGGGTTTGAATCTCACAAGGAATAATTGGCTAGGCTTAAAATGGCTCGCAAGGGCAGTTAGCTTAGTACTAATCTATAAACCTATGAAACACAATTCCTTGAGAAGTACACCTGAAATGCATTTCCTTGGGAAATGTACCTGATACTCAATGTTTTGGCAGCTTGGTTATTGGTGTAAAGGATTCTGGCTTTTGTTTCCTGTAACTAGCTTGTAAAAGCGGAGCTTTTCTCCTCGGGTCTCCACTAAAAAACGAGCTAATGCTCAGCTGGACTAACCCGGTTAACAAATGTAAAATAAATAAATAAATAAAACTAAGATACAGGGTTTGAGTGTGGCAAATTAACCACCTGCTATCCCTAAATAGGGAATTTTATACACACACACACACACACACACACACACACACACACACACACACACACACACACACACACACACACAAAAAAAAAAAACCTCTTAGCACAGTACATCAGGACAAAGCCTGAACAACAGGGACAAATTTTTAATGTTGCTGTTATAAACTTAGAAAGTTGCTAGAATAAAAGGTCTTGTGTTACCATGCATTTTCTGAAGGGTATGAAGTCTGAAAGTCAAATGCCTGTCATTATTTAATGAATTCAATCCTCACTGATTTGCCACAAAAATCCAGAAAATCACACATTTTTGTGAGGAACAGACTAAAAATATCAGGCAAAAATTTGGACCCTCAATCTCTTAGCACAAAAAAACTGGACAAAGCTTGACATAATGGAGGGGACAAAGGTAAAAAATAGGAACAGATTTTAAATATTGCCCTTATAAACTTAGAAAGTTGCTAGAAAAACAGGATTTGTCTTAACATGAATTTTTCTGAAGGATATGAAGTTTCAAACTCAAATGTATGTCATTATTGAATGACTTCAGTCCTCAGTGATTTGACAGAAAATCACAAATCTTATGAGGAACAGACCAAAAATCTGAAGTAAAAATCTGGACCTTCTGCAGAAATCTGGACAGTTGAGAGGTATCTCTGTCTCTGTCTCTCTCTCTCTCTCACACACACACACACACACACACACACACACACACACACACACACACACACACACACACACACACACACACACACACACACACACACACACACACACACACCTTAAATTTCTGTCTGTGTTGTACAGCTGGAGGAATGTCCCTTGTCAGTCCTTGGACACAGCACACACACCTACGGAAGTAGGTAGAAGAATCAAAGAATGTCCCAGCAGAGCTGGCATTGCCCATTAACTTCTTAGCAGGATTAATCTGGCTTCTTGAACATGACTGGACTGTGAAAATCAGTTGACAAGGAACTAATCCTCACAGTTCAATCGTATTTCAGGAGACTCACTCACAGGGCACGCACAAAAATATAAAATGGCAAATGCAAGTGTGAAAAGCAGATCGTATCTCCAAAAGTGGTACAGTGGAGAAAAGAGTGGGAATAATAGGGGAGCTTTAGCACAACTGGTAAATCTGCCACTGATTAGTATATTGTACTTGCAACAAAGCATACTACCACAGCACAAACATTTCTGAAATGGAACGGCGGCTTGGCTGTATAATCGGTATTATTTTTAATGAAACATCTTTTTATCAAATTAATTATTTCTACGTGTGACAGAAACCACCCACCCCTAATATTTAGTCTTACAGTAATGTACAATAAGAGAAACAAACATTTTCTTCAGTGCGTCTTTATATTAGTGGTTGAAATAAAACTACTGAATCAACAAAACAGTTCCTGGCGCTGACACCTTACATTAGTGCTTCCAACACAAAATGACTTTCAGTTATACTGTAGAAGACAGAAAGTAAACTCTGAGCTGTGGTTCAATAAGCCGATACATAAATTCCCCTCCTCTCCTACTTTCTTTTCAGGTTGACTTATAGCTACTGGGTTTATAACTAAGAGTTTGATGCCCTCAGCCTGCATCTCTCTACTCTGTGACTCTGAACAAGTCACCTAGACAGACAGCACTCCTGGGACACCCCTGAAAAGGGGTCGCTTATGTTGTAAGGACTCACCTGGTTAACAAAACAAATGGCAACATTAATAATAATAATACTAGAAGAAACTTGCTTATAAGTACTTTAGCATCTGAACAGGCGACGCTTGGTCCATGTTTTTTTGAATTGTCGTTAGGCAATTCATGACCCAAGTTTCCCTTTTCTCATAAATGTGTGTGTATTTCATGTTTGTACAATAAGGCTTTTGGTGTGAGTACAGAAGCTTTTCTTAAGTTTTATGTGTCTTTTTTCCAATACTCTTGCTGTATAAGTTTGTATCATTAGCAAGAAGGCAAACTTTTCATTTTAGACTAGCATTTTTAAAATCATTCCTCCATCTTTTCAACCCTAGTCTAGACATGTAGCTGGACTAGGACTTCTATATTTTGCTAGATCTCTTGTGAATGACCACAGGGATACACTGAAGCTTCCTGGTTTCATTCCCAGACATCCAGTGCATTGAGCCTGCAGTGGGAACAACCTGGACTCTATGTAGCTTTGCAAATGGCCAACATAAGGGATTCTTGATAAAATTTAATTCATGTATAAGGTGTTTCTACAAAAAACACTAATATGCTGTGAACATACCTCTCAACATGGAAAAATCAAACATCTGGACAAAGGCCCATGAAAAGTAGGTACAACTGGCCAAAAGGGTTGGGAGGGTGGCCTAATGGTAATGGTTAAGGTGTTTGCTTTGCCTTACAAAACATATGTACACTGATTAACATAACATTTGCCTACATAATTATGTAACCCACTCCAATGCAATTGTGGGATACCAACTTTTAAATGGAAAACAGCGAAATGGATCCACAAAATCTTCAAGCAAAAAGCAGCAACTACCAAAACGCTGGCTGCTTAATTCTCACAGAACAAAATTCAGCTAATAAAGGTGACTGCAGGTAAAACAAATGTATTTAATAGGTTGTTGCGAACGCGAGCTTCTTCAGAACGTTCTGAAGAAGCTCGCGTTGCGAGAGAAAGCGCTTAACCTAACCTATTAAATACATTTGTTTTTACGCCTTGCAGTCACCTTTATTAGCTGAATTTTGTTCTGTGAGAATTAAGCAGCCAGCGTTTTGGTAGTTGCTGCTTTTTGCTTGGAACTTTTAAATGGAAATAAATCCAAGGCTGGAAGCCAAACCAAGACAGGCTAGTACTTTGTGAAAATATTCAGAAAATGATCTGATTCTTTAATGCGAAACAGTAAAAACAGTAAACACAAGCGCTTTCGCTCGGTCTCTGCCGAGCTTTGTCAAGTTAAAAATACAAAGTGCGGCAAGGCTTTATATACCCTGTAGCTAATTGTTAATTAATCAATTAAAAATTAAAATTGCTGAAATTACTAAATTGTTAAAAGTTACTTAATTGTTAAAAGTTAGACCTGGTACATAGAAAACAATAATACTGTGCCAAGTCGGTTGAGGAAAAAAACAATCTGATAATAGGACAAAAGGTATTTGTGTGCTTTGGGAAAGTATATTCATGTTGAAGAAATTCGTTCGACAAGGCCAAAAGAATAAATAATTATTGATAATTATTAAACTGTAAATAAATAATGGTAATAATAATGAAATAGTACACAGACAGGGGATACCCTCTCTCCCTCATCACCTCCTTAGCTAAGGAAGTGATTGACAATAGAGAAACAATATTTCCTCCACTTCTTGGCACAGGGCAACCTCCTGGTACAATTAATACTACCGTGACATCTGATATTTCTCGGAACAGTTTTATCTATACTTACTCTGGTAACTCTCCTGATATTGAGGAGATTATCAGGAGGCATTGGCCTGTACTGATCTTTCATGAAGAATTCAAAGATGCCCTCCCATTACACCCTAAATTTGTAAGAAAGAGGGACATTAACTTTAAGGAACTATTTGAAAGAAAACCTACCTCTCAGGTTAACAATTCTAATGCACGACTAGGTACTTTCAAATGTGGGTCCTGCAACCAATGCCATGCCATCATTAATGCTTCAACCCTCTATATTCCCTCCAGGAATTTTAACATCAAATCATACCACCACTACATTTGTGGGAGTAAAGGGGTTGTCTACCTAGGTTTTTGCAACATCTGCTCAAGCTTATATGTTGGCAAAACTGAGAGGCCATTTAGGAAAAGACTCTACGAGCATTTTTATGACTTAAGCAAACAAAAGGAGTCTAATGTATTCTACAAGCATTCACTCACCTGCTCCGAGACAGATCATAAATTCATTGTGTTGGAGCAAGTTACCCCGGATGCTAGGGGAGGTGACTGGGAGACAACCCTTGAATATAGGGAACTCATATGGCAACTTAAACTGGATGCAGGCAGACACCCCGGATTAAATGACAACATCAATATAAATAGTGTCCTTAAGCTAAGAAAGGCTCGATTATGAGAAGCTCATTCATTGCTGACATAAAAAACTTTCATGTGGAATATGATAAACAATTTATTCCAACTTATTCTTAAATTTATTGCTCATAGTTTTTCAGATTGCTTCATATTTTAGATCAACATTCACTGTACATATCGATTATATAATATTTTAATTTTTATTATTTAGGGATTTTATCCTAAACATCCTTCCAAATATATATCTACACATACACACACAGAATATTTCCTGCATGTTTTCACATTTTGAGGGGATTTTATGATGATTGCGACTGTGTTTTCACAATGTCTTAATGCCTCGGATAACATGTGCCCTCGAGGCTTTGGTTTTTAGTATTTCTACCACTTTGTATTGGCATTTCATTTTATTATTATTCAATTATTATTATTTATTTTTTCTTCCTACTATTTCATTATTATTACCATTATTTATTTACAGTTTAATAATTATCAATAATTATTTATTCTTTTGGCCTTGTCGAACGAATTTCTTCAACATGAATATACTTTCCCAAAGCACACAAATACCTTTTGTCCTATTATCAGGTTGTTTTTTTCTCAACTGACTTGGCACAGTATTATTGTTTTCTATGCACCAGGTCTAACTTTTAACAATTAAGTAACTTTTAACAATTTAGTAATTTCAGCAATTTTAATTTTTAATTGATTAATTAACAATTAGCTACAGGGTATATAAAGCCTTGCTGCACTTTGTATTTTTAACTTGACAAAGCTCGGCAGAGACCGAGCGAAAGCGCTTGTGTTTACTGTTTTTACTGTTTCGCATTAAAGAATCAGATCATTTTCTGAATATTTTCACAAAGTACTAGCCTGTCTTGGTTTGGCTTCCTGCCTTGGATTTATTTCTTCTTGGTCCTGTTTGTGCTTTTTTGGATTCCTAACTTTTAAATGGAAACAGAAGAACAGCCAAAATATGATCATGAAACATAAAATAAGCAGAACAGCAGTGTTTTATTTATATTAATATTTGAACTTGTGCAAAACTAAACTACAGTTTTCTTTTATAAAACTAAAATTAACTGCCGCTGCACTTCAGCCTTCTTCATTAATATTAAATAACACAAAATATAAACTAGAACAAAACTGTTTTGTGTATATTAATATCTGAACTTTTATAAAACTAAAATACAATTCTCTTATATAAAAATAAAATTAACTAGTACTAGTGTGCTACACATAAAATCAAAATAAATACATCTGTGTAAACATTTCAGTCAAGTGAATTATTTTTAACAACCACTGCACTGACTGGTATAAAATTTAAATAAATACAAATTAAGTAAGGTCTAGCTTCTAAGCTGGTATAAAATAAAACTACTACGCATATAAAATTAAAATAAAAACAAATTATGTTATTCTACAGTTAAGATTCTACTTTTGTCTGATAAAGAGTTCTCAGTCAATCAGGGACAAATCACAAAAGCATCAGGGAAAAATGTAAAAATAATCAGGGACACTTGTAAAATATCAATATTATTAACTAGATACAATGTCAGAATAAGAGAATGTGAATTAATACTAATTTTCTGAAGTAAAAGAAGTCTATAACTCTTGAGATTATTAAGTGTAATTCAGCACTTTTTCTCTGAAGTCACCAGTTTTAGAATGGATTAAGAGGGACATACCTAAATGGAGCCAGAATCAGGGACATCCCTGAAGGGACAGTTCAGAGGTATATAGTCTCATACAGTAAATTGCTTGTACTCTCTCTCGGAATCTATTTTGTGTGTGTATATCTCTCTGAAGAGGTGGAATGGTTAAACATTTGCAACTGTTGAAATGTGCTGTGCTTAATTTTAATCCACTCCTCCAGTACTGCTTAAGTACTTTTTTCCTCTCAAACGGGAATTCATTAATACAGTTGAAAGAGAGTGTGTGTGTGTGTGTGTGTGTGTGTGTGTGTGTGTGTGTGTGTGTGTGTGTGTGTGTGTGTGTGTGTGTGTGTGTGCGTGCGCGGTGGGATGGGTAACAGAAATGCTGGTACACTCACTGTACAAACACATAATACTGTTATCAGAAGTAGAATAAGACATCCCTCTCACACACCACAACCCTCCCATTCATCCCTTCAGAGTGACAAAGATGTTTTGCTGAACTGCTAGAAGGAGGAGAGCTTATTGCATTTGTTTTAGATGATATGCAAACATGCTTCTTGCTCTAAGTGGGCCTGGTTGTTTACATGGAGATGTTAAGTTCTAGGTACTCGTTAACTGTATGAATTATACAGTGTTTAGTATAGTAGTCCATTAAAGATATGGATTATATTCTGTAATCAGAAAAAAAATAACATTTAGTATCATTCCGTTATGTGTGTTTAATGTCTGGTTTAAATAAAACTTTATTGCACCTATGTAATAAAACGAATCATTATTTGCACCTATGTAATAAAACTAATCATTATTTCCATTCATGCTTTGCTTCACTAAACCACTGTAATGGTTATTACACCTTTTGGGAAAAGCTTTTTCCACGACCTTATGCTTTTCTGTTTCCAAACAAAATATGTAGCTGCTGCATCCTGCAGGTTAGCTGTTGCCAGGCACTTGTCGCTTTTCCTAACAAACTTGAGCAGTAGCCTCTTACAACCATTCATAGCTGCTAAACATCAGATAGACTTGAAATATGCAGTTTACATTTACAAATAAAAAGGCACAACAATAACATTTTTTCTGTTAATGAAACGAATGAATGAAGCAATGTCAGCTGGGGGGAGGGGCAAAACTATTTTACACCTGCTAGGAAACCCTCCATTCATTCATTCATTCAAAAATCAAATGCTGTCTTTTTAATATTTGGTAAATATTACCTGTAAATCCAGCAATGATGAGTGTTTCTGAAGCTCCATCTCTTATCTGCTAACAACTGCAGTATCACATGTAAGAATCTGTCGTTCCTCAATTAAGTCTTTGCAAATTGATCCCCAAGTCTTCCTTAACAGAGTCTAAAGCTGAGGGGGGGGGGTCAGACAGGCTTCTGGTCTGTGCAGGGCATAGGGTATTCCATAGTCCCACTCTAAGCAGTGCTGTAATATCACAAGACTGACCGCATGCAATGCATGCACTTAGTGAAGATATGACTTCTGTGGTCCAAACTGGTGGATACCAGATTTATACTTCCATGATCGGTGTCTTTTAATACTAAGTGGAGCCAGAAAAAAGGGTCTGAATGAATGACTCTTTTTCCATTTTTTTGTATTAAACAGTTCTTATTTGTCTTTATATAAAACTCATGTTTAAATAAAAACATTCAGTAAAGACAGGTGTCTTTAATTCATTCTAACCCACCCCACAACTCATGATTTCTAGTACTTCAGTTTTCCTTTTTATGAGTAGATGCCATGCTGGTGCTGTTGAAGTTGGAACATGCTGATTTATAAAGAAACATAAACAGACTACAGTCACACCCCTCGAGCCCCCAGCCGAATTCTGACAGCATGGCAGGCTGCTCACAAAGCTGATGTCATCTTGCATGGCCTGCATATGATGATGTCAGCAAAAAAAACTGCAAAAAAAAAAAAAAAAAAGCAAATTCAGGAATTAAGGGGGACACTCAGGAATTCGTGGCATCCCATTATTTGGATCTCAAAACCGGTAAATACCAAGGAATTTGGTATGGTTGAGTGGTATGAATGTGAACTATAATAGTGGTAACAGTCAAATATAAATGTTGGAAGTATATGAAGCTAGATAAAAACGTGTCAGCTGAGGTCAGTGGCCATGTTTTATTACTTAAGCATTTTTTCAGTAGACTTAATAGATATTATTGTAGAGTTCTTTATATTTTTATTGTTTTGACATATGCAAAATAGCACTTCTAGAATGAACTTTCATACCTGTAATGTAAGACTCCATTTTAGTTCTTATTTCATTTAATTTCTGATTGGCTCCAGAATCCCAATTCACTACCTACGTATAATGCTGCAGGCAGGGCATTTACTGCCTGCTAGCCTTGAGCGTGATGTGCAATAAGCTGAACTGCTTTTCACTGATGGGGTATATCGCCCTACTCAAAGTTTAACTGCTATGCATGCATCCCTCAATATTGCATCAAAATTCTATAATATTTCTTACATCTATCTTTTCTGATATACATATTCAAATTGCTCACTTATCCAGCCCAAGAAAAAGCTCAAAATCAAGATTAAAATAAAGATATATGCTTTCACAGTCCTACTACAAATATACCTGTGTTGAGACATGCAGCATCCTGGCCTATTTAAACAGGGGTCTATATTATATAATTGAAGGAGTAAAATCTTGACTTATCTTTGATCGACCCCTATTTCTTGAAGCTGCACAACATTGAACAGCCAAATCAGCTGCACAACATCGAACGGCCAAATCATTGATTGAAATCGGTTGGCCGTTCTGTTAAATCTGGCCTTTTCCTGACTGTAGTCCAATCTCGGAGTTAGTATATTTAGTTAGGGGGTGTGTGGGGGTGAAGCCCCCACTTTTATAGCATTTGTTATAATGTGGTATGTGTGTTTGGGCTACCGATTTCTTTCCCTTGGAAAGAAATCGATGATTTCATGGTTCAATGTTGTGCAGCTTTGGGAAATAGGGGTCGATCAAATGTAAGTCGAGATTTTACTTCTTCATTTATATAATATAGACCCTTTAAACAGGCAGCCCTCGCAAACTGCCTCACCCCTACTTTTCCAGCAGTGTCTCAACAAATATCCCTTATCAATACAGGTTTACAACTAGCCAATATAAGCCTCAGAAGTATTTGTCATAAACTAAAACAACTTCATGCCTGGAAAACTCAGACAAATCAGTTCACACAGCCTACCTAGACCTCGCCAAGGCTTTTGATACCATCCCACATTCTGACATACTGATAAGCTAATTAAACTAAACGTGAGACCCTATGGTCACTTGCTGGATCACAAACCGGCTTACTAACATAACACAGTCTGTTAGTGTTGGAAGTACACTCTCATTGAGAAAATATTTACCAGTGATGTCCCCAAGGAATCAGTCCAAGGAACACTTCTCTTTGGCATTTACTTCTCTGATGTCAAGCTTGACATCAAGGGCCTGTGGCTTACCAGATTTATAGATGACTGTAAACTTGGAACATAACTGGCCATAAATTCCCCATTTGAATTACAGATTCTCTAGGATGTCCTAACGTGCATCCACAAGTAATGTCTGGACCATGGCCTTAAACTAAATGTCAAAAAATGCAGCTCTGTGGCCTTTGATAAATCTCTGTACTCATGCACCTACAACAAACTGACTGGTGATGAGCGACATACACTTAATAAGCATATATCCATTTTTGTTAGGAAATCCTTTCATTTAGCCAGACTGATCACCGGGGTATTTCTTCCAGATCTAAGAAAGTTATCAAGCTCTCTCTACTCCTCCCTCATCAGGCTTCTTAGAGTATAATGTTCCCCTTGGTATATACTTATCCAAGCATATGACCCAGCTTGAGAGGCTGCAGAGTTTCATTGCTAAGACAATCAAGGGTATGTCTTCCTTATGCTACCCAGACTGTTTTAAAATTCTCTCTCTCTCTCTTCTCTGTCTACTATAGACTGTCTAGAGGGGACTTCTGTTTAGCCTACAGAGCCTTTCCTATGCTTTCTCCTGCACATCTTCAAAACAAGTTAGAGCCTAGCACACTCATGGACTCTAAACTTCCACTAAAACATAAATAGCACCTGCTGTTGAGACATATATATCCCAGAGAACCTCTCTTTTATGGACTAGGCTTCCTTTGGATGTAAAGCAAAATAGCTCCCTAACCCACTTTAAACATAACTTGTACAAGTGGCCACTCAAGCTCTCATTTAAAGGGGTCAAAAACTAGGTATTAATTGTTCATGTTGATGGGTCTGGATCAATAGCCTATTGTTAACCTCTGAACCACACTTCTGACACCCCAGCTGATACTGAGATGTGATTAAACTCAGACATAAAACATGAAGAAACCCTCCTACCTGGTTATAATAATAGGGTTGATCATAAAAGGAAAAAAAGCCTGGGTATAACTATTATCTACCAAAACTCTTTAAAACTCTCACACTACCATACAATATACCACAATTCAGCAATGCAGAACTTGTTATCTCTTTCTCCACGCTTAACAACTACAAAAGCTAGTGCACAGTAAGACTCTGAATCCTCCTGGGGAACAACATTTCGACAACAGAAGACATCCTCTCCTGGGTATCTATAGCACCATCGCTGGTGACATTGTATACTAAGTGAGCTGTACAATGACTGGAAGCCTTTACCACAGATTTTCCATTATTAGATGGGATACTCACCTCAGATCTGACCAAATTTACATCCTCAGTGACCCTTCTGCATACCCTCAGTGACCATCTATGAACCTTTGCAAATATACTTGCTGTGCATTTACCCAGATTGCACCACTACAGCTTTTGTTCATAATCTCTCAAAATGCGTTTTTTCATTTACGTCCACCTTAAAAATCATACAACCGAAAAACACCAGTAACTCTACAACTAGACAATGCTTTTCCTACAATTCGATGTACTATTCCTTAAGATATTTAATGAACAGGTTCCATTTAGAAGAAAGGGAGTCAGTCCTTACCTTTTTCCATTTCTAAGAGTAAAAAACAAAGAACTTATGCATAATAGAGACAAGACTAAGAACGACTGGTACAACAGGAAACACGGAAAAAATAACAGGAAGCACAGCAAAATCTCCAACATTTTAAATAGTCCCACAGCCTCACCAAATCAAAAGTTAAAGCTGACAAAAATATTATTTAAATGTCTAGGAAGCACATCAAAACAATCCAAAGGTCTTGGACATCTGTTAGACACCTACTATACTCAGGTAAAGAAGTCCAGTTCAAAACCTTCCCTAATACTCTGCCATCAAATATTACTTTCATTTTAACTCCCACTTTAGAGACACTATAATGCTGATTAACAGTAATTCTTACAACAACCCTCACACTTATCAGCACTCAAATACTTACTCCCAACAACTTTCTCATTAAAACCTACCTCTGTATCCTCACTCAAAAAAAAAAAAAACCCGGAACTAAAACCCAGCACCTTAACCATCCATAAATTGCCACCTGGAAACATCAGAATAGTAGCAGATGCACTTACTTATAGATTTTTCCAAGAACCCCATATTTAGTTCCTCTGGAAAATACATCATGCATCCTCACATTACAGATAGGTGGACATTCCACAGTTTTTTCAAAGTATAGGCCAGCTGCAATACTCTCTGCTCTATACAAAATCCTAGAGAAATGAGTGCCTGTACAACTCCTTCATCTTGACCAACAGCTCCAGAACTTACCTAAACAATCCGGTCTTGGTTTGTGATTTACTGTGGAGTTGCCTGATGAGAAATTTTATTTGAATTTATATTTTATTTCTTACTACTGTTTTTCACTGTTTATAGGAAGGAAGGGATAGCTTGTAGCTAAGAAGATTTACTTTGACTTATATTTTGTTGTTTTAACTTGAATTTTCACTATTTGTTGTTGGAAATTGATAGGTTTTAGACTGGCAAACTCTAGGCATCCTAATGGACCTAGTCAGCTATAAAGTCACACAAACTGCAGAGAGGACAATCTAGAACGTATCTAAACAATCTATTAAACATATCTAAACAATCTATCAGAACATATCTAAACAATCTTGTCTTGGTTTGTAATTTATTGATCTTTATTTATTGATTTTACCTGACAGTGGACAGTGACACTGGACACACTGCAATTTCCATACAGGACAAAGCACAGTACAGGGGATGCCATCTCACTAGCTCTCCATGAAACACTGACCCACTTAGAAGGCAAAAACTGCTATGCAAGACTGCTATTCATTGATTTCAGTTCTGCCTTCAACACTTTCATCCCTCAGAATCTGATATCAAAGCTACTTCAACTGGGCATAGACTCTTATTTATGTAATTGGATTCTGAGCTTCCTTACTGAAAGGCCTCAAAAGGTTCATGTGGGAGATAACAGTTCCAGAAGTATCATCTTGAACACAGGAGTACCACAGGGGTGTGTCTTAAGCCCTCTCCTTTTCACAATGCTGAAACATGACTGCATGACCAGACATGAGACGAATAGGATCATCAAATTCGCTGATGACACCACTGTTCTAGGCCTGATCAAAGATGGAGAGGAGGAGGCCTACAGGAATGAGATTGATCAACTACTGGTCTTGTGTGACAGCAACAATATAGTACTGAATGTCAGCAAGACAAAGGAGTTGATTGTTGATATCAGAAGATCTCAAGTACCACACAGACCTCTAGTGATGAAAGGGATGACAGTGGAAAAGGTCAAGAGTACAAAGTTCTTGGGTGTTCATGTCACGGAAAACTTATCCTGGTCAGTCCATGTATCCAGCACAGTCAAAAAAGCTCAGCAATGCTTGCAATTTCTAAAGAAAATTAGGAAGGCAAAATTACCAAAAAGACCTTTTATAGGGCTAGCATTGAAAGTGTCCTGACCAACAGCATTGCAGTCTAGTATGAGAGCTGTAACAATCAGGATCGGAATGCTCTCAAGAGAGCTGTAAGGTCGGCAGAAAGAATCATTGGCACATCCCTTACACCTCTGGAGGATCTACACAAATGCCGGTGCATCGACAGGGCCAGAAAGATTTCCAGTGATCCCATGCATCCTGCCACTGGTCTGTACACTCGCCTGTTCTCAGGCAGGAGATACAGAAGCCTGCATTGTAACTACGACCACCAGACTAAAAAACAGTTTCTTTCTGCTCTCCATTAGACTGTTGAACTCTTGGGAAGAATGAACCATAACATCTGTTACATAACTAGCCTATCAAGGTCCAATAAAACCACTGTGAGAAACTTTTCAAAAGCAAACTTCACGTTACTTAAGACCGAGGTGGAAAGTTTCAAAGCCCCCATGCTGAAGGATAACACTGTCCAAGCTGCAAAATCCTTTACTAATGCATTCTACGGGCTGCTACAAAAATGCATGGATCATACCATCCCAAGCAAAACCAAGAATCACTCCTCCAAGAAAAGGAAACCAGTCTGGTGGACTCCTGCCATAAACAAGCTATACAATAGAAGGAGGAAACTAGTACAGAAAAGAGTAAAATCCCAAGGGAAGGCATCCCTGATCAGTATCAGCAAGAAACTACGATCCCTCATAAAATCATCCAAGGTGAGCTTTGAAAGAAAAATTGCCAAGGACTCCAAAGATAACCACAAGGCAATCTTTAGCTATATCAAGAATCTAAGTGGCAATGCTCAGATCTGCTTGGAGTTAGTGCAGAATGGCACAAAATACACTGAACCGACCGATATCACCAACATCCTGGCAGACAGGTTCAGTGCAAACCTCACCCCCCTCTCACCCCCAAAAGGGCCCATAACCATACCAAAAGAACATAGAGTCCTTGAAATCACAGACACTCAGGTTAAAACAGCCCTCTCCAAAGCCAAAAACACAGCATCAATGGGACCGGACGGTGTCCCAGGCTGCATTCTACATTACCTCAAAGATGAACTAACCCCTCTCCTAAACACACTGTTCAAACTCTGCCGCTCCACAGGCTACATACCCATAGAGTGGTGCACAGAAACAGTTATTCTGCTCCAAAAAGGTGGAGTCACAACAGACTCCGGGAACTATTGCCCTATGAGCTTGACTAGCTTGGTCTGCAAGGTTATGGAGTGCATCATCATGGAACTCATTAACAGAGACATTGGGAACCTCCAAACACTGGACCCTACCCAGTTTGGCTTTGTTAAGGGAAGATCATGCCTCCTAAACCTGGTGGACTTCTTTGAGACAGTTACCAAGGCTATAGACGAGGGAAAGGTGGTACACACAGCCTACCTAGACCTCGCTAAAGCCTTCAACATCATTCCCCATTTTGGTATTATAGACAAGCTCACCAGCCTGAACATAAACCCCTACATCACAAGATGGGTTACCAACTGGCTCACAGACAGTATCCACATGGTGAGAGTTGCAGGAGCTAGGTCTGACTCTAAACAGGTTACAAGTGGCATTCCCCAGGGCTCAGTTCTGGGACACCTCCTGTTTGGCATATACTTCTCAGAGGTACAGACAAGCACAGGAGGACTATGGCTGATAAAGTTCGCAGATGACTGCAAACTAGGAGCTATAATTGACTCTCCAGCTGACACAGACATCCCCCAAAAGGGTCTCACTGAGACAGATACCTGGTGTCAAAATCATGGCCTCATGCTAAATGCCAAAAAGTGCATAGTCATCCCCTTTGGAAAAAACAAAGTACTCACAAACTACCACATAGGTGGTAGTCCCCTAAATACGGAAGACATAATAAGGGATCTGGGGACCTAAGTAGATAGTAATCTCACCTTTGATAATCACATTGCCAAAGTGGTTAGAAAATCCTTCTATGTGGCCCACCTAATCACAAAAGGGTTTGCATCCAGATCAAAAGAGGTCATTGTGCTCCTCTACTGATCACTCATCAGACCCATCATAGAGTACAATGCCCCATTTGGGATGTATCTTACAAGACACCTGCAACAGCTGGAAAGACCACAGAAGTACCTCACCAAGAGGATCACTGGCCTCAAACAGATGCCCTATGCAGCTCGACTGAAGAAACTCCAGCTGTACTCGGTTGCATACCGCCTATTCAGAGGTGATCTCTGCCTGACATACAAGGCCATGTCCAACCCAGAATTGATGGACATGCTCCACCTAAAGAAAACCTTATCCCCTTGAGCCACATGCTCTAGGGATCTAAACCTCACCACAACAATAAATAGGACGTGCTGGAGGGATAGATTCCTGTCCCAGAGACTTCCCATGCTTTGGACCAAGATCCCAATCTACATTAGGCAGAGCTCCTCGCTAACACTCTTCAAGAGAAACCTTGACTAGTGGATGAGAAACAGAAAGTTTACCTCGGAGATCACTTCAGTGGCTCTCCTGGACAGAGGCAGAGGGAACTAATCTAAGGAGGTGGCGAAAGCCAACACATTCTGGCTAGGCTTATAAATGCCTTCGAGCAGATAGCCTAGTACCTACCTATGAACCTAAGGGGCTTATTTTATGGCTGTGCAATAACTAAGTGCAGTACTAAGGTAGCCCACCTACACACTGAAGGACTGTAAAGTGCAATATACAAACTGTGCAATAATTCAGTCTAATCATAGCTATGTTGCTATTGTTTCAATTTTACTTTGATAATATTACCTTCATATTGTTCCTTGTTGTCCTTGTCTCCTGTTCTGGGATGTAATTGCTACTTATTACATTTCTACTGTGATATTGTATTAATTTTTCTCTGTTTATATGCACAACTGTTTCCTGCATTGAGAATGAATTATTTTAATTTCGTTCAGCTACACTGCTGTGTAGTTCTGAATGACAATAAAGTTTTCTTGATTTTGACCTGACTTTACTGTTGAAAAGAGGTGTGACTGCAAGTGATAGTAAGCAGAAGCAATTGCAAGTGACGTAAAGAAATTCTAGCTTTTGTCTGACTTTCAGAACTTGTAAGATCAGAGCATGTTGCCTCATAGCAAGAGTTCCTCTGGTTCGGTTCTTGGCTGGAGCACCTTCTTTGTGGAGTCTGCATTTCCTCCCTGTGGTCGAGCAAGTTTTAAAGACGTGTGTGTGTGTGTGTGTGTGTGTGTGTGTGTGTGTGTGTGTGTGTGTGTGTGTGTGTGTGTGTGTGTGTGTGTGTGCCTTGTGTGATGGTTGGGTGCCAGGCTGGCAACTCAACACTGTAAAAACACCACCAATCAATCTGCGGACCGGTGATCCGCTGTGGTGACCCCTAATGGGAGAAGCCGAAAGACATTGTTTGTGAGATTTTTCTCATAGAAATTGATTTAAGTTCTCTTTGAATTCTCTGGAATGTGGATTCCTTATGAGTATACCATTAGTGATTTGCTAAAGCACAAATATCTTGTACAGTGTAATACATGCTATGCATATTTACAGGTAACACCTGATAACACTGGTTATCTGTGTTCTTCATGTCAAATGTTGGATGATCTGCTTACCGTTATTAGGAGTAAATCTCAACTTGCTGATGATGATTGCACTTGTGCAGTTAGCACAGCTTAGAGAACTGTTGTTACATATATTAATGACTGGACTGGTCAGGTAAATAATGTTAGACAAAGAGCAAACAGACCACATTAAGGAAAGGATGTGTCTGTTGTCTGTAAAGATCACTCAACCCCTATGAAACAAGACGATGCCTCTGACAACTTTGGAATTTTGGATACACGTATTCATCAACCTAAGGATACATAGCATATAGAGTGATATAAAAAAAAAGTAAGGAAGAAGTTCACAATGAATAACAAAGAAGAAAAAGAAATTGATAAAAGTCTGTAAAACAAACTGAAAACATACCAAAAAAGGACGCTGCTTTTTATGTAACACACACATTACAGGGAATGATAACATTTTTTTATCAGAAAACTTTCAGTCTACAGAAGAAGGCAGCATTTTTCCAAAAGAGAAGGTAGAAAAAAAGAGGTAAGAGACAGATGAAAAGGAAGAAATTAAAATTAAACATGGAAGGATTGAAGAGCATTACTGTAAAAAAAAAAAAAAAAAAATATATATATATATATATATATATATATATATATATATATATATATATATATATGCGAAAGACAGACTTTGACATCATGGCTCAAGCTGTGTATGTACAATGTCAGCTGGATGAGAATTGTGTGCTTGCAAGTTTAACATGCAAAGAAAACAGTGGCATTAATAAGCCTCATGGTGATGAAGATCATTCCTTTTTAACAATTGGTAGTTTAGATATTACTGAATTAGAGATTGAATATTCTTCAGATCTGGTCAGAAAAGATATTCCTGGAACTGGAGATTCAATTATTAGAGGAACTGATACTTATATTTGCAGAGAAGATAATGAACATTGACTAGTGTTATGTTTGCCAGGAGCAAAAATAGAGGATGTGAGACAAGCCTTAGAATGCCTTAATGTACGGATTTGTTTTATTCATGTCGATACAAATGATCTCATCCGTAAGGACTGTCTGACTGTTAGTAGGGAATTTACAGCCCCCTTAGATAGCATAGCTTGTACTGGTGTTAGGACATATTCTTTACAATTCACATACGAAAATAGTCAGGTCAACATGAATGAAAAGACGTTCTGCGTAAATTCCTACATAAAAATATCCTGTTTTAAAAAATGGAAATGTGCAGATCATCTAAGCCTAATTTTGGGCACACATGCATTCAGACAGGATGGCATACATTTGTCAAAATCGGGGAAGAGAAATTTTGCAGCAGATATTTTGCAATATTTCAGTTCACAGATAGCAGCATTTGATGCATCTCTGATTGTTGTTAATGCTAGGAGCATTAATAATAAAGTTTTTTTTTATTGGAAAATGTGTTATGTTCTCAAAAGATTGATGATATTATGGTGAAACATACCCGCGGTGGTGGTGCTGTGGTAGCATTGTCGCCTCACAGTAAGACGCTGTCCGGTTCGATTCTCAGCTAGAGCGTCTTCTGCGTGGAGACATGCATGAATGGGTGTTCCTTCATTGAAGGTTGTGCATCAGGGCTGGTAACTTGGCACGTAAAAATCAACTACCACTCATTAGCGGACCGGAGTTCCACTGTGGCGACCCCTAACTGGGAAAAGCCGAAAGACACAACATAGTTTGTGAAACATGGTTAAAAACCAATGACTGGAAACCAATTCTGTCAGGGTATAAATGTTTTTATTGTAACAGACCTTCTAACAAAAAGTCAGGAGGAGGTACTATGATAGGGATTAAAAAGAGTTATGAGACCTGTGATTATTACATGTTCGGTGATAATACCAGTACTATAATTTGTGTAACTGTGACAATAAAGACAACCTTGGAACATATAAAATGTAGGAGTGTATAAACCACCAAAATCAGGTGCTGATGACCTAGAGAAATTCATACTTTTCTTACATGAAACACATGAGGGAAAAATTATAGTGGCTGGGGACTTAAATTTACCAGACACAGACTGGAATAATATCGATTCAACAACATTAGTAAGGAAATTATTCACAACGTATGTTTAGGAGCAACAATTGCTTCAGATTGCAAATAAAAAAAAAACTGCCAGGCAATGGAACATACTAGACATTGGGCAAGATTCACGAAGACTTGCACGGAGTGTAAGAGACGTGTAACACCCCATGCAAGCCTCGCGATCCAGGAACAGCCCGAAACTCCATGTAAGAGACCAGCTAAAACGTCTCTTACATGGACTGGGCGTGGATATGCTAAATACCTCACTTGCAGCTGAAAGGCATGCAAATGAGGTAGAGTAGCGATCCACAAAACAGAAAGCAGCCGTGTAAGAGCCGTTTTAGCTGCAGAAATGTACTCAGTTGACAACTGAGTACGTTTCTGCAAAAATCACAATGGAGCCATGTCATCTCCAAATAAAAGGTGCATATGTGTCAGATAGCATGCCAATGGCCAAATATGTGGCCATTGGCAAGGTACCCCGATGCAAATATTAAAAAATGTTTAAACGCAGTGCAGCCCCGCGCAAACGGGCTGCGCTGTATAAAACATAAAAATGAAGGTTATAAACCCACAAATGTGGGTGTTATACAATACATGGAATGACAATGGAGGGACCAGCAGACCAAAAAAAACATGGCCACCGTGTAGTGGTTGCTAAGGGGGGAAGCTAAGTCTAAGACATGTAACTAAGCATTAGTAGGCAAGCTCATGTAAATGAGGGTTAGGATACTGAATCCCACAGTCACATAGCAAATGAGCACAGTCTGAGTAGTGTAAGAGATACATAAGGGGGAGGAATAGAGTAGGAGATAGGTGACATCACAGGGGGGAATGGTAGAAAGAAATGCAGTTCATTGGAGGTCAGTGTTACATGACAGATGACAGACACAGATCATGGAAAGAGGAGTGCCACAAGATAAGTCTGGGAAAGTCACAAAATGAAAGGTGTACACTGTTACTTATACACAGATCAGGGAAAGAGGAGTGCCACAAGATAAGCATGGGAAAGTCAAGAAATGGAAGGTGTACACTGTTACTTATACACAGATCAGGGAAAGAGGAGTGCCGCAAGATAAGCATGGGAAAGCCAAGAAATGGAAGGTGTACACTGTTACTTATACACAGATCAGGGAAAGAGGAGTGCCGCAAGATAAGCATGGGAAAGTCAAGAAATGGAAGGAGTACACTGTTACTTATACACAGATCAGGGAAAGAGGAGTGGCATAAGATAAGCATGGGAAAGTCAAGAAATGGAAGGTGTACACTGTTACTTATACACAGATCAGGGAAAGAGGAGTGCCACAAGATAAGCATGGGAAAGTCAAGAAATGGAAGGTGTACACTGTTACTTATACACAGATCAGGGAAAGAGGAGTGCCGCAAGATAAGCATGGGAAAGCCAAGAAATGGAAGGTGTACACTGTTACTTATACACAGATCAGGGAAAGAGGAGTGCATAAGATAAGCATGGGAAAGTCAAGAAATGGAAGGTGTACACTGTTGCTTACACCAAAGTTTCTTGCTGGGCGTGCATGCGCATGTGTGCGCACCATGAAGCGCGAGTAGGGCAGTGTGCGCGCGTGTAAGGCAGACTGAGCATATGGGAGTGTGTTGGTAGATTTGTAACACTGTTTGCGCTGGTGTACGCACGTTTTAACCCGAATAGGCAGATCCTGAACGTGTAAGCATGTGTGCGAGCGTGTAAGCCACTGTGAGCGTGTTTCTGCTGGTATGCACGCTGCCCCCCCCTGAGGAAACAGAAAGGAAAAAGGAAGCAACAGAATTAGTAGGAAACTAGCAGGGAATACTGCTGGAGCTAGCAGGTGAAAACAATTAGAAGCAGGCAATTACACAGGCAGAACAGTAGCCCAGCCCAGCACTTAAAACTCTGCAAGCAGCAGTGCACGATGTTTCTCTCAAGAGACACTGCAAGACAGGAGTAAGCTATTAGAAGTGAAAACTGAAAAAGCTGAACTCAGAGCAGAAATGCTAGGGGCTGCCATAGCTGTCATAATGAGACATAGGCGACTTGCTGAGGGTGGTGACAATGCAGATGGTGCCAGACAACCCACAGTGAGGAGACGGAGAAGAGTGTACAGGCCCAAGATCATCTACCATGGGTTACATAAGCTGGAGATAGTAGAGCGCTATAGAGTGGACAGAGAGCTCCTGCAGCAAATAGTCGAGCTGTGCAGACCACGCCTCACACACAGAACCAAAAGATGGGAACCCATCCCAGTGGAAACCAAGGTATGTGTTGGCCTACGAATACTAGCAACAGGTACCTTCCAGAGACCAACTGGTGATATGATGGGGATATCACAGGCATCAGCCTCCAGGGTACTGCACCAGTTCCTGGATGCCATGTCAGCACATGTCAGTGATCATGTATATTTCCCCAATGCCCGTGAGGTATTGGCCAGCAATATGCGTCTCTTCCAGCAAATAGCGGAATACCCTGAGGTAGTGGGTGCAATAGATTGCACGCACATACGCATCAAAGCACCAGCCGGTAAGCGGGGTAGGGCCTACATTAACTGCAAGGGCTTCCCCTCTATCAACTGCCAGGTCATGTGTGATGCCCAGGGCATAATAATGAATGTGTGTGCTGGCTGCCCTGGGAGCTACCATGATTCCCACATCTGGCATTTGACGCAGCTGTACCAGACATTTGCCAATGGGGACATCCCATACGGACACCTAGTGGGGGATGCAGGTTATGCACTGGAGCCGTGGCTGATGACACCCATCAGAAACGCACACACACCTGAACAGGAATGCCATAATGAGGCACACGCACAAACACGTAATGTAATAGAGCATGTGTTTGGGCTGCTCAAGTCACGGTTCCGGTGTCTGGACACATCTGGTGGAGCCTTGCAGTACTCACCAACTACATGTACCCAAATTGTCATGGTATGTGCTATGCTACATAATATGATCTTGCAAAAACAGCTGCAGCAGGACCAGTATAGGGCTGGGCCAAACAGCCCCCCACCATTGCCAAGGCCATCACAGGCAGAGCGTGACTAGGAGGAGGAACAACCTGAGCCTGCCCCAGTAGGCAGAAGGAGGCATGCCCAGTATGCCCTGGCCTTGGCAAAGAGGCAATGCATAGCACATACACTGGCTCAGTAGGAACCCTGGGAATGATACCCCTCTCTTACTCACTCAAATAATAACAGGGATGCCTAAAATGACATGACCTGCTCACAAACATGCACAGGGAGTGTAATATGTGCATCCGACAGAGGCAGCCCTGCAGCACCACCTGAGGCATGAATGCCATGTGTTAAGTAATGTAACACCATGTACTATATGCGCACTTGAGGACCCTGACTAACATCCACCCTCACCAAGCATGAAGCCACAAAATGACGATGGGATGATCAATTGCAATAACTGGCTGAAGTAATGCAGTTAGTCAAAGGGGAGCCAATGTGTTTCAGCCTGGGAAGACATGCTGAGCATGACATGATGCACCACCTGCTAGGGGTGGCATGCACCTATCAGTCCAGGCCCCATGGATACTGGCAAAGGCTGTCAGTACCCACAGCGTGCCCTGAATAGGTAAGTCTCAAAACACAAACCCACCTTCATAGGTACCACAAGGGATAGGAACCTATATGTAATGCTACCCAGTGCCAGAAGTCTAAACAGCAAGATGCATGCAGTGTAAACGCACACAGTATGGAGAATGTTGATATCTCTCCTGTAATAGAAAACTGGGTCAAGGCTCACATCAGCACCCTAACACTACCAGGTTACACCTCATACTGTGCTGTACAGCCTCAAAACATGGAACAA
The DNA here is from genome assembly GCF_019279795.1 of Protopterus annectens. Lineage (NCBI taxonomy): Eukaryota > Metazoa > Chordata > Ceratodontiformes > Protopteridae > Protopterus > Protopterus annectens. The sequence continues at coordinate 990,350,070 of NC_056726.1, read as the reverse complement.
GCTACAAAAGGAAGGTGACTAGCAATAATTGTCAAGGATAACCACACCCCCATGTTGGTACCACAACAAGAAGCAGCATGGACTAGCTATGGTCAAGTAACAGTGGCTAAAACTGCCTCCCAGTGTATAGCATGCTACAGACTACCGTCCTAACACCAGGAACTGCACCTGGCCTATATTGGAATACATGAATATATCAAGCCCCCCAAACCACATTATATTGGTTGACTGAAAATACCCAGACATACACTGGGAGCATTATACTAGCACCAACACAGTAGAAGAAAAGTTCCCAGAATCTATAAACTAAAATGCCCAGGAACAACGTACCACTCCCACAAGAGGGGTAAGCATACTGGATGTGATAATCAGCAACATGCGTACTGGATGGCAAGATGAGAAGTGTATCCCTGACTGGTAAGACCGGACCATAGAGTAATCACACCGGATATACACATCCTGATCACAGTCCCTGGCCAGAAAACCACAGTGAAAAACATGTGTAAAGCATAAATTGCACCCCTCCAAACTGATGTGGAATCCACTAAAGGCCCTGTGCAGGTGCAGAATATGGGACACATTGCAGAACCTGTTATACAGGCATTCCATGAACACAGCCAGGAATGCTTGGATTATGCAATCACAAATAACAACAAGACACAATGCCATACACTCAGGCATCTGGCATGCTGGACTCCAGCCATTACCAAACCATGCAAGAGAATGAGGAAGCTACTACATGATAGAGCAAACATAAAAAGGGAAGTAATCACTGATCAGTAGTATAGCAATAAAATATGTCCACACATACAATCCACTAAGGCCAGCCACAACAAGTAGAATCTGTAAATCCTGAGGCAATGTTACACCTGCCCCAAGTACACAGACAACCCTCAACTCCCCCCAGTAAATACAAATATATGTGAGAGATGCAACCATTTATCCAAACCAGAGGCTGAGCTCCCCCAACTCAGTACTGTCAAAACTAGTCAGGAGGAGAAGGTAACCACATACACCACAAACCCAGTCCCACATAGACCTATCACAACTGTAAACCAAACACATAAACACAGAAAAACATTCCCAGAGGCCCTAATTACAAACACACCACACCAACAGAGGCCTCCAAAGCAGACCCCAAGCAACCACAATCTCCAAACATAGCACATGCAACACATAGTACACAAAGCTGGTGTGCCAAACAGTCACAAGCCAGAAGGAGAAACAACATGCCTGATACAGTTGTAATAGGTGTCTGTATAGGCAGACACACTGCTGTCCCACTCACCAGACTGAACAAGGGAAAGGGTACAGTAAGCTGCCTGTAGGCTGCCACAATACGCCACATAACACAAGTACGCAGGTCACCCCTAAGCAAGCAGAAATATGATGCACTCATTGTTCATGCTGGTGTGAATGACCCGAGATGTACCTCCCTGGACTACATGAAAAGAGACATGGATGAGCTCTCTGAGTATGTACTCCGGGCCGGTATGATACTGGCCATTTGCAGCATCCAACCCTCACCAAGAATGATGCCACAGTACAAACACAGAATGATCAGCTTTAACAGGTGGCACAATTACAGCTGTCAGTCCAAGAGGATCTAATGTCTGTCTGCTTGAGATGTCATGCATGACAAGCCATGCTGCTGTTCCAGGGAAGGCTTGCACCTGTTACCCCTGGGTATTTGGATACTGGATAAGGCCTTTGCCACCTCCATAGAGCCGTACGTAGGCAAGGCCGAAAAGACTAACCCACCACCCTAGAAAACATAAGTGGTAAGAAACATAAGGGTAATGCTGACCAATGCCAGATGTGTAAACTGCAATATGCATGCTCCTGAGGCACTTCCCAGTATGGAGAACATCGATGTCTGTGCAGTGACAGAAGCCTGTTGCAAGCCTACTGACAGCACACCAGCACTACCAGGTTATACCTCATATCATGCGTTATGGCCCCAACACCTGGACCAAAACATCAAAGGAGGGGGAGTATCCATATGCAGCACAGACACCCATACGGCCAGGTAACTGACAATGCACGAAGCAGCGGAGACCACCCATGTGCACCTAACTGTAGTCAAAACTGCTGTACAGTCTGTAGCATGCGACAGACCACACTCTCACACACAGGAACCCCACCCAGACATCCTGAAGACACTGGACAGTATGAATGTCCCACCAAATACCAAACAAGGTACTCACAAATTACCACATAGGTGGTAAACCATTATGTATGCAAGGAGTAATCAGGGACCTAGGGGCACAAGTCGACAGTAACCTGTCATGTGACACTCACAATGCCAATGTGGCTAGGAAGACTGTCTATATTGGACGCCGTATCATGAAAGGATTCACATCTACATCGACAGAGGTCACTGTGCCCCTGTACTGTTCTCTTATCAGACCCATAATCTAGTACAATGACTCATATGGGATGTACCGTACCTGACACCTGCAGTGGTTAGGAAGACCTCAAAGGTACCTCACCAAGAGGATAAAGGGCGTCAAATATATGTCATATGGTGCCTGACTGTAGACACCCCAGCTGAATGCAGTCACAGACTGCCCACACAGAGGCATTGTATGTCTGTTGTACAAGGCCATGTCCAACACAGGAGTAATGGACATGCTCCACCCTAGGAAATCAAAGCCATTGGAGCTGTGAGAGTGACAGATGTCAACCTCAACACATAATGAAATAGGATGTGCTGGAGGGACAGATACATAACCCAGAGGCTTCCCACACCCTGGAACAGGATCCCACTCCATGTTAGGCAGAGCCCCTCACTGACACCCCTCAACAGGAATATTTCCAAGTGGATGGATGATCGTAGATGTACACTGGGGGTCTTCACTGTGTCACGTCCAGACAGAGGCACAGTAAAGAAAACCATAAATGGCCATAATATTCACATAGCAAGGGGTGGTGAAAGACACACACACTCTGGCTAGGCTTACTAATGCCCTAGGGTGGATAGCCTAGTATGAACCTATGAACTTATGAAGATACAAATTGTACAGGACACTAAGGATAATCACAAGGCTTACTCAACTGATGGTAGGAACCATGTTGGGAATTCACAGATATGCTCCGAATCACACAGATATTACAAACAACATACCAAACACACACACATATTGCCAACATACAACCTGACAGGTGCAGTGCAAACCCCCGCCCCCCAGAATGCAAAATATCTATCCCAGCAGACTGCTGGCCCCTGACATTGCAGATGCTGAGGTAACAGCCATCATCTACAAAGCAAAACACACAGCAGCAAAGGTATGAGATGGTGTCCTGGGCTGAGGCCAACATGGACTCCAAGAAGAATGGAATGCCAAATCACACTACTGCTCAATGTCAGCCTTACCACAGGATATGTACCCAAAGAGCAGTGTACAACAACAGTGGTCCTTCACAACAAAGGTGTTGCCTGAATGGATACTGCAAACTACCACCCCAGGATCCTGACAAGCTTGGTCTGCACAGCTATGGAAAGGATCAGCATGTACCGCAGACATAAAGCTATTGGGGACCTACTGACAGCGGACCCTACCCGGTGTGGCTGTCATAAGTGCAGATCCTGCCCCTAAACATGTTTGACCCATTTGAAACAGTCATTAAGGTCATCGATGAGGGCAATGTGGTCCACACAGCGTAGCTGGACCATGCAAATGCTTCCAGACAATACCCTATGTGTTCAGTATGGATATGTTCACCAGCTTAAATATAAACCCCTATGTCAGTAGAGGGGTTGCAAACCAGACCAAGGACAGGACTGACATGGTCAGACATGCTGCATCCATGTCAGACTACAAACCAGATATAAGTGGCATCCCACAAGGCTTGGTCCTGGGACCTCCCCCGTTCTGTATATATGTCCCATAGGTACAGGCCAACATGGAACGACTGTGACTGAACATGTATGCAGAGGAGTACAAACTGCCCACCATATCTGACCCCCAGCTGACACAAGCAACCCACAGAAGGGCCACATAGAAACAGACAACTGGTGCCATAGCCATGTCAGCAAGCTAATTGCAGAAATGTGTATAGATAACCACCATGGATATACAGTAAGTGCCCACCAATTACCACACAGGTGTTAACCCATTACGTACCTAACATGTAATGAGAGACCTGGGGACACAAGGTGATAGATATCCTGCATTGGACAAACATGTGGCTGTAGTGTTCACAGAAACATACCATATACCCACCCAATCATGAAGGTTGTCAGATCTAGATAAGGGGAGGTCACTGTGGCTCTGCAGTCATCCTTCATCAGCGTCACAATTGATTACAATAGCCCCTGTGGGATGTACTTCAGCAGACACCTCCATCAACTGTAAAGTCCCCAACAGTACCTCACCAGGAGTAGCAAAGAGCATGAACAGATGCCATGTGTTGCCTGATTAAACAAACTGCAGCTCCACACACTGCCATACTGCCCACCCAGAGGCAAGCTGTGCCTGATGTATGAAGCCATGTCCAAGCTGGAATCAATGAACATGCTGCACCTTGTACAATCTGAATGGCAGTGAGCTACGCACATGAGAGACCTGAACCCCAGCACTGACATACATAGGACAAGCTGTACTGAATGATCCATAACACAGAAGCCACCCCCACTCTTGAGTAAATTCCCAGTAGAGGTTAGCCAGAGAGTCACCCATCGACACCCCTCAAGAGGAATCTTGATGACTGGATGGGAGATGGTAGGTTTACCCTGGGTATCACTGTTATGTCACAGGTAGACGGAGGCACAGTATACTAACCATGACATATGCCATGGCAAACTCCAGTTACAATGTGTGTCAAAGGACAAACACACTCTCTGACTAGCATCAGAAATGGCCTAGGGCACATCGCTAGTGTTTGCCAATGTCCACCTATGTTGTGGAATACACTACCAATGTTGGACAAGCCTGGTGTAGGTAGTCCATATCTGAACATAATGCAACATGGTCATATGTGCACAACTGGCCCCTACACAGTCTGTTGTGCTCACTGTGAAGATGTCAAGCAGTGATAGGACTAAAGCCCAGGATACTGTCCACCACAGTGAAAGTACTGAACCAGTACACTATACGGTACTACAGTGTTAGGTCATTATGAAAGGATGTTGACAACTGTATGCAAAGTATCCCATGCAATCCCTGCAGGCACAGTATAATCCCTGTTGTGGTCAGACACGAAGCAGTTGGCCAGTAAGTACACAACATGACACCCAACACACAACCATAAACGTGAGATATTGTTGAAGTTCACACACCCAAATATGTGGTAGACTGCAGAGTTCAACATATGGAAAGCTCACACTGGGCATGCTCGCACACTTTGATAAATGAGGCATATGTCAGACAACATGCCAAGGAAAGGCTGAACTGGGCATGCTCACACACTTAGGCCATAACTCCATTTAGCAGTTGGCCACACATATCTGGTATTTGTACGTGTCATTCCAGGAACCAACCACAACACAGCAATCTGCCCAGTGCACACAGTAAATGACTACAGAGACATAAGTGATATAGTGGATCACCCTCATATTCAAACATCTTCCACAGATACACAAGTTGTTCATAGGAACAGGGAATGCTATGGCAATAAAGACCTGCAGTCTAACAGCAACAAATATTGTGCATCTGACAATTAAACATATGGGTGTAGAGGTCAATACTAGGCTGTTTGCCCTAGGGAATGACAGCTTAGCCAGAGTGTGCTTGGCATCTGCATCCCCAGTACAGTAGGCTACTGTGTCACTGTAAAGTAGGTCACATAAGGCAATGTGTGAGGCTAGTGTGCTGTGCCTCTGTCAAGCAGGGACACAGTGGAGATCCCAGGGTTTGAATGTGCTAAGCCACATCCATGTTGTTGGTGTGTGCTGGAAGAGGGTTGCTGAGGACCTCTAACAGTAAGTGGGCGTCAATGACAGACTGAGGGAAGCCCTATCTGCATTGTCTGGACAATTCCACTGCCAACACTGTGTTGTGATGATTATATGGGAATGAAGTGTCGTGCCGGTACTGTTCACAGATGTCCTCCCTCTGTGGGCTACAGCTCTGCAATGTATTAGCTCACTTTGTCTGTTCGACGGCTCATATATGGCTGGTGTACACCTGACAGGTGTCCTGTTGTGGAGCAGTCATGGGTATATGTGGGATAGCATGATCAATACAAACCTTACACATGCTCATGGAATGCAATTGTCAAGGATTATGCAGTGTAGCCAGTATAGTCCCCCAGCATGGGTCCATTGAAGTCGTCCACCCCAGTCTTCACAAGTGTAGAGTCTGCTTGTGCTAAATACAGTTTGTTTGCAGTGACAACTTTGCCTGGGGGTGGGGATGGGATATGGATGTCCAGGGAAAGGTGGGTATGGTCAGATATCAACAATGGTGGTCTACCTCTGGTGTGGAACAGTGAGTACCCATGTTGCAGATGGACAGGTGCAATATGTATTCCCCCATGTGGCTGTGGTGAGTGGTTCTGCCATAGCACATGGACCCACAAATTGTAGTGGCTGTAGGGTAATGTTGTAGAGGCCTGAGTAGTTCCCACACACAATATGCCTGTACCTGATGTTAACTACTGGAATGGTGTATGTGAACACCTGCATATCCTGGCACTGTTCCCAGGGAAGCAAATTGTGTGTCCTGGATGTGGGAGTGGTGTTCTGGACTGGTTGTGTTGTGTGTTACAGGTCCTGTGGTCATGAAGCATGGTATAGAACATAACCTGCCAGTGCGATGTGCATATCTGACCCTGAAGTAGGTGGCTGCAAATGCATATATATGCTATCCCCCACCTGACAGGTAGTACTAGATGTACATACCTCTGTAGAAATAAAGATGTCAGCACCCTATAAATACTGCAGGTGCAGAACAGATGCCCAGTAATTCGGATAGCGCGCTCTGCTAATGCGTCTCCCTGAAGTGCCCTAATATAGTTAGGTAGGAGTTTGAACCATGCAAATGCTCAGTGTGTGTGTGTGTGTGCATGTGTGGGTGAGCAGGGTTGTTGTGTGTGCAAGTCTGTGTGAGGGAAGTGTCCCTTTTGGCAACTGGGAAAACACTTTACAGGATGCACATTCCCCTATCTAAGCACTGATGATGTCAGCACCCTATAAGTGCAGCAGGAGAAGGGACACCTCCCAGTAATGCGAATAGCGCGCTCCGCTAATGCATCTGTCACGAGTGTCATAACATAGTTAGGTAGGGGTTTGAATCCTGCCACTGCCTAGTGTGTGTGTGGAGGGGGGTTAGTGTGTGTACAAGTCTGTGTGAGGAAAATGTCCCTTTGGGCAACTGGGAAAACACTCTACAGGATGCACATTCCCCTATCTAAGCACTGATGATGTCAGCACCCTATAAGTACAGCAGGAGAAGGAAAACCTCCCAGTAATGTGAATAGCGTGCTCCGCTAATGCGTCTGTCATGAGTGTCATAACATAGTTAGGTAGGGGTTTGAATCCTGCAACTGCCCAGTGTGTGTGGAGGGGGGTTAGTCTGTGTGAGGGAAATGTCCCTTTTGGCAACTGGGAAAACACTCTACAGGATGCACATTCCCCTATCTAAGCACTGATGATGTCAGCACCCTATAAGTACAGCAGGAGAAGGTAAACCTCCCAGTAATGCGAATAGTGTGCTCTGCTAATGCGTCTGTCACGAGTGTCATAACATAGTTAGGTAGGGATTTCAATCCTGCAACTGCCCAGTGTGTGTAGAGGGGGGGTTAGTGTGTGTGCAAGTCTGTGTGAGAGAAATGTCCCTTTTGGCAACTGGGAAAACACTCTACAGGATGCACATTCTCCTATCTAAGCACTGATGATGTCAGTACCCTATAAGTACAGCTGGAGAAGAAAAGCCTCCAAGTAATCTAAATAGCGCACTCCGCTAATGCGTCTTTCTCAAATGTCATAACATAATTAGGTAGGGGTTTGAAACCTGCAAATAGCAAGTGCGTGTGTTTAGATGAGGGGAGTTTGTGTGTGTGCATTTCTGTATAACAGACATGTGCTTTTTGGCAATCAGGAGAACACAGTACATGATGCACATTACCCTTTCCAAACACTGATGATGTCAGCACCCTCTAAGTACAGCTGGAGCAGGGACACCTCCCAGTAATCCGAATAGTGTGCTTTGCTAATGTGTCTCTCTCATGTGTCGTGACATAGTTAGGTAGGGGTATGAATCCTGCAAATGGCAAGTTTTTGTGTGTGTGGGTGGGTTGTAGGATGTGTGTAATTGCAAGTGTGAGACAACAGATCCTTTTGTCAAATACTACAATACACCAGATGCTGCATATTCCCCCAGTAAACACAGGGGATGTCACCACACAATCAGTACAGCCAAACAGGGCTACTTGCCCAGTAATGCCAATAGTGCGCTCCGCTACTGGGTCTATTACCACTGTCAGAGCACAGATAGGCATGTTTTGGAAACCCACAACTGCCACGTGTGGTTGTGTCACACAATATGACCATGTGTGGGTTGTTGTTCATAACAATGCATGCCATTGCCTAAACCAGCAATGGCAATGCACACATGATGTATGTGTGTGACACATACACATATATACCTGTGACCTTTAGTAGTTACCATGTCTGACACGTGCCTCAAGTGGATAAATGGTATTCGCAATGCATAACAATATGACTGTGTCTTACTGTGCAGGGGCCGCACGCAGTATGTGTCTATACAGTGTGGGTTGTATATGGTATAATACCAACAGCAGGGGATACACATCTGGTCTGGGCCATATAGTCTACATGTAGTCGATGAACAGGTGCTGCATGTTCCCACCTGTTGTGGGAGTGGTAACATGTTGTTCCATTGCAATTCAGTGACTACATGCTGGGAACCTTTCAGCTAGTGTGTTGTAGCTACAGTAATGCTCACGCACAATGTTTGGCTGGATGCAGTCCAGCCATATAAAGACATTTCTAGAGACTGTCATATTGCCAGTGTTGTTAGGGAGGATAGGTGGGTTTCCTGTGCATGGGAGGGTTGTGTGTGCCAGGCTATGAACCAGAAGGCAGTCCAACACACTGTTAGCTGCTCATGGATAGGCCCTGATGCTTTGTGCTATGCCAACAACCTGGAGGTGTGTGTATCTGTGGTGCCTTGAGATACCACCCCCCTGTCCATGTGTGCTACATGTGTAGGGGACGACAGGCATGGTATGAGGTATAACCTGGCAGTGATGGGTTGCACCTGTGAGCCGTGAATCAGGAATCTGGTACTGCACAGATATTGCAGTTCACCATGCTGAGGACAGTATCCAGTGCATGCATCCTGCGGTGTACACTGCTGGTGTTGTGTAGCATCACTGTTAGTGTCCTATCCTGTGTGATACCCATGGAGGTGGCTATGTAATCCATGTCCTGCAGCAAAAGGCACTATGTGTGTATCAAGGGGCTTCACCAATATACAATGGCCCATGGGTGTCATGTGCAAGTTGCCCCTTGCAAATCATTGTGGCTTCCCTAGCATGTAAGCACACATTGACAGCCATTGGATACCCTATGAATGACATTGGAGATTGAGCAGAATGTAGACATAGAACACCCTTCCTACATATTGTGGTAGTATACCTGGTGAGGGTATGATGGCAACCAAGATCAGGCTCATACTGGCCCATGCCACATGCTGAGAGATCCCTTCTATGTTCCCTATCATGTAGTCTAGGGAGGTATGTCTCAGGTCATCCATAGTGGCATGGACAATGACTGAGTCATATGTGTCCATGCCTCTGACTGACCTGTATGCATGTGTTTTGTGGTGGACTATAGTGCCCCACAGGCATATCACTGTGACCTTCACCATGTACCACCTGTTGAGTGGGACCCCACTGCAGCAGCCAAGAGAGGTACCTGACACATCTGTAGCAGGTGTGTTGTGTAGCCCTACAGGCTGTGAGTGTGTGGCACATGGGATGTGTGTGCCATGTGTGGCATGTGCTCTGTTCTGACGTAACGTATGCCTATGTGCCAGCTGCGGAGGTGTGTGATGCTCAGGCAGGATGCTATTCTGAGTCTCCAAGTATGCCCCAGTGTGTTTGGATTGCTGTCAGTGCGGGTCTATGTCAGACTGGTATTGTAGTCACTGTAGTATGTCATGCCACCTGACAGGGTATGGCAGTAACGGGTTCATCCTTACCACCGGTATGCAATAATGTGCAGCTGTTACACTATGGTACTTACTATGGGTGTAGATAACAATTCAGGACAGTCATACAGTTACTGCATCAGGCATGCTGGGATACACACACAGTCATATCAGCACACTGTACTGTTACCAACATGATACTAGTAATACACTTCTATGTAGTCACCCTGTGTATCAGCAACGTGTTTACCTGTTCCTGCACTGATGTTGGAGATTGCAGGAGGTGGCACAGTTTCATCATATGCACAGGGTGTGAAATAGGCATGCCTGAGTCTGCCACTGATACCACCAATTGACATGTGTGTGTATGTGTGTTGGTGAGGGACAGCAGTATAGGGTGGGGCACTGTTGGTGCAGTGTGTGCATGTATGTGGTAGCCCTAGGTGTTAACATTTCGCACGCACACAGTTCCACCTCATGGCTGCCATATACTGGAGTTTGTGGACAGCCACAGACTGCACCTGGCAGGTCATACAGATCAGTGTCTGTGGGCACGGACACGGTACCTGTGCCTGGCAGGGGTGCTACGGACCGTATCTGGTACTAAGCCAGACTGGGTACTGTCATCAGAAGTGGGAGTGTGTTGACTGGACACAGGTCCCTGTTGGGACTGTCCAGAGCCACGTGCACATGGTCTCCTGGTGCGTTCCGATGACAGCACAGACCCAGCATTGCTGGGGCTGCTGCTGGCACTATGGGGGCATCCGCGAGCCTGTTGTCGTCTGCACCGACTGCCAGCTGCTGCTGTTGCTGGCATATGGCCACGTCGACGCAGCAACCGTCCACCATTGCCCTGGCTCATGGACATGTGGTTGTGGAACTGCTGTAATATCCCCACAAAGTCTGTCTATGACATCGGTGAAATTACAGATAGCATCCGCGATGTCACGCATACTGTCAGCCATGGCTGTGCAACATGCTCTCAGCTCCCTCAGACCCTGTCTGGTGTACCTTTCCATACGCGACTCTGCCTGCATGACAGCCCGAAACATAGCTGAGGTTGACAGACCTCTTTGGGCATGTCTGCCAGAGGCAGTATGCCCACGGATGCTCCCACGAGAACCCATGGGCAACTGTCTGTGTGGTACCATCGCAGGACTCTGCCCATGGCTGCTGTGTGGGGAAGCATGTGCCACAGATACCACATTACCCTGGTCAATACCCACTGTATCCTGTCCATCACCTAGGGACAATGGTGACATAGGATGTACTGGCAGGATGACTGTGCGCAATGATGGGGTTGACAGCTGTGTACTGTCAATTGGCTGACCAATGACGGACCCTGACACACCTTCCTGTGCCATTACACAGATATCATCATTATCAGTACCTGTGGCACCAGATTCAGGTTCCCTGCTACAGGACACCAGAGCAGCACCAGAACCTGTGGGAGGAAGACAGGAAACACAGTTTACAATGTCTACACAATGTTACCAGTGATGCACTAATGCACACATGCACATGTGGCCACTTGCACACATGCACACATGCACACGTGGACACAGGCACACATGCACACATGCGCACGTGGACACATGCACACGTGGACACATGTACACATGGACACATGCACACATGCACACATGCTCACATACACACGTGGACACAGGCACACATGCACACATGCACACATGCGCACGTGGACACAGGCACACATGCACACATGCACACGTGGACACAGGCACAAATGCACACATGCACACATGCACACGTGGACACAGGCACACATGCACACATGCACACCCCGCAGTATACACACAGAGCATTATTGAGTTACACTAGTATTACTAGCACTATCAGGACTATTATAGGTATTGTTAAAACACACTCACCAGCATGGATGGGCTGACTTGCTGTAACACTGGAGGGACCTACAGAAATGAGGAGATTAATGTCAGTGGGCACAACTGTGCCATTGATACTGCATATGATACAGTGCAGTAGTACACCAGTTGCCTTTCACATGTCAGCTGCTGATATTGGCAATATCACACCTGCACAATTACATACTACGTTGACAGCTACATACCACGGACACACCTTACACATGCATAAACTAACAGTGTACAGAACAGTCAAGTGTACATATGGCATATTACCTGCATGCTTCATGTCGTGTTGCTGTGTGGATCCAGCCTCCATCATAATGCAGGTGTATTGCTGTTGATGTTCCTGGGCTGGAGCCACAACACTTAGGAGTAGCCCCTCCAGTCTGGTGAGGGGGGGATGTGTGGCCACCCCATCTCCTGTGGTGACCTATTGCCTGTGGATATCCGATGCACACTGACGGATATTTCTGATTAAATCACTGCAGTGATGTCGTACCTGCTCATATGTCCTATTATGCGTGCCAATGTCATTTACCCTACGGACAAGATCTTGCCACAGTGCAGCCCTCTCCTGCTGATTCTGGCTGGTGCGGGAAAACAGTATGTCATAATCCTGCACCAGGCTCTGGTGTATCTCTTCATCTTCTGCAGCAGAGTAGGCAGGATTTCGCTGACGCGCCATGTCCCTGGAAGAGAACACAAACAGGATATCAGCAGACTATGTCAGCAATATATGGCACACATACTACACATGGTACTCAACTGTGGTGATATACTACTACTCCCATATGTAGCACGTGTGTGTCTCTTGGTGGATACACAAGTACATGGCCAGATATCAGTTCTCAGCCAACACCTGTGCAACAATACCTGCCACATTCCATACAACATAGTAGCATGCCCCATCGGTCAGCACACTGAGACAGGTCCAATGCACAACCTCACTCTGGGGGTTCATACCAAGGTACTGTATGTGGAACGCCATCCACTAGTGTGATCTGGACACAAATTACTCGGCCTGGATATACATATCCCACCACCACCACCACCAGCACAGTAGACTACTTTGATATATATGTGATTAGACAGATATTCACTTGTTAGGACTGACATGGTATCCATGCAGCCCACTGGGCCAGTGGAAGCCACAACCCACACTGCTGACCCCTTTGCGAATGCTTCCCACGGACATCCCATAGAATACATGGAACATGCACACACATTTCTAACCCAGACCCTATGCACAAAGGTTAGGCATCCTGTCTGGTGGACCCCAGCCAAAGGCAGATTGTATAACGATAGAAGGAGGCTACTGCAAGACAGAGCAGATTCACATAAAGGGAAGGCATCTGTGGTCAGCACTGGTAATAAGCTACAGTCTCTCATAACAACATCCACGGCCTACTCTGGGAGGGAAATGGCCACAAACACTATAGATAACCACAAGGCCTCCTTCAGTTATGTTAGACATATGGACCAAACGCCTCAGATATGCTCTGAGTTACTACACACCTACTTAACATTCACTGAACACACAGATATTGGCAACATTCTGGCAGACAGGTTCAGTGCACGTATCCCCCCTCCTTCTCCCCCACACTTAGAAATACTTATCACGGCTGAATGTAACCTCCCTATCATCTCAGATGTCCAGGTGAGGGCCGCCCTCAGCAAAGCAGAACACACAGCATCAATGTGACCTGATGGTATCCCTGGATGTGTGCTACGTGAACTCCAAGAGGAGATACAACCGCATATAAGACTGATATTTAACCTTGGCCATACTATGGGATATGTACCTGAACACTGGCATACAGCAACAGTGGTCCCACTCCACTAAGGAGGCACCTCTACTGACCCTGGGAACTACTGCCCCATAAGCTTAACCAGCCTGGTCTGCAAAGCTATGGAATAATTCATTATGGGATGCATATACAGCGATATTGGGTACCTGCAGACACTTGATCCCACCCAGTTTGCCTTTGTGATGGGCTGATCCTGCCTTCTGAACCTGGTTGACCTTTCAAAACAGTCACAACAGCCATTGATGAGGAAACACAGTCCATACAGCCTACCTGGACTTGCCTAAGGCCTTCAACACAGTACTCCACTCAGGCATCATAGACAAGCTCATTAGCTTACATGTTACTACATATGTCACATGAGGGGTTGCACACTGGTTGACATACAGAGTCCATAATATCGATATTGCGGGAGCCATGTCAGACTCAATGCCAGTCACATGTGGTATCCCACATGGCTCTGTCCTAGGACCCCTCTTGTTTGGCATTTACTTCTCAGATGTGAAAGCAAACATGTGCAGGTTGTGGATGACAAAGTTCCCAGATGACTGCGAACTAAGCGCCATAGTCGTTACACCAGCTGACACACACATCCTACAGACAGGCCTCACTGAAACGGACAACTGGTGCCAGGATCATGGCCTAACACTGAATGACATGTAATGTATAGTCATCCCCTTTGGGTGAAACTACGTGCACACAACTTATCACATGGACATACCTATAGATACAGACCAATGACACATATGGAGGGTTCACAGTATGTAGACTATTAACTTGTTACTTTACATTACCTGTGTTTGTCACAGCTGGTTGCGTTACCGTTACTATAGCTTCCTGCTGCTGCTAGCCCAGCTTTATATTGACACTGATGACAGCTTCAACTTAGTTTGTGTAACGTGTGGTTTTGTTTGTCTTCTTATTTTCTTTTTTTTTTCTTTCTCTCTCTCTCTCTTTCTCTCTCTCTCTCTGTCTGCCTCCAGACGGTGCAATGAAAGTATTGCATGTGTGGAGTGGGAGTACAGGATGCTTTTGTAGGTATCTGCATAAGTCCATGTGATGGCCTCTGCACCAATTGTAAGCCAGCATTTGCTAATTGCATGCAGCCAGTTGTGTATACTGATTGCAGTTCTCACTGCAGATTTCAGGATAGTGCTATAAAAGGGTATGTGAGATAGGCATTGCCCTTTCAGATTGTAAGGGCGGGGACCATGCTGGTATGCTGTGGACACTGTTCTGTGAGTGTAAAGGTTAGTATCTCTCTCATGATTCAGGCTGTGTTGTAGATTCACATTTCTCCATTCCTCTCTCCTGTTTCCTGTACTAAGTGTGTATGCACACTGACACCTACAACTATATATATATATATATATATATATATATATATATATATATATATATATAAATATACATACATTTATATATGTACATTAACTGACATTATTACCTACTAGCTACCAACTAGCATGGCTGTTTCTGTTCACACACTACTATTATAGAAATCCACTAGCTTTGACAGTAAGTATGCATGACATGCTTTGTGTACTACACATCCTATATTCCCTTTACATTCATTCCTACTATTACATGATATATTTATTTTAGCACAATGTTTTTGTATAACAGTCATGGCATAGTGGTAAGTCATGCAGACTACTGGTTCCAAGGTCCTGGGTTTGGGACTGACAGTGGGATTTTATTTTGCTTTTGAACTGACTACAGGAACTGTCAATCAGAGTGACTAAGGCACTTTTAAGCAGTTGTAACTGGGTTAGCGCTGGTTTGCGCGGAGCTCCCGCATGCACACTGGCGTTCAGCTCCGCGCACACCCGCTTACAACTGCTTAACAGTGCTTACTCTGGTGCACACCCGCGCTATTTTCTTTGAAAGAAATGAAAATGGGGAGACAGGAAAGTGGTGAAAAAGGGGTCACATAGAGGGTAAGACAGTAGGGAAACAAGCTTGTGTTTTGCAGGAGGGATGTAGGTAAGGCCCATAGCTGCCCATTTCTTCATCAGCAACAGCTGTACATATGTTTGTAATTTGGTGTGACATTTGAAACCTTCCACCCCTGAGAGAGGTGTCAGGACAACAATAATACTTGTTGTACAGCCAATTGTAATTGATAGTTTCCATGTCCAGCAGACACGTGTGCAGAATGGGCAGCTATGTATGGGGCGTAATTTTTTTGTGGGTACAGAGTGCCCTTTTTTTTTTTTTTCAGGTGAGAGTGGTATGTCAGGTAAAGGAAGTCGGTATAGCTGGGGAGGTAGGTTGGGTAGGTCAACAGACAAGACAAACAAGACATATACAGGGGCGGTGTATGACACGTGTGGGGGGGGTTACACAATTGATGGGGACGGATGTTTGGATATCCAGAGCCCATGAGCCCACAGATGGCAACAGTGGAACTGATATCCCCACCCATGGGCAGTTGCCACTGTTCCTTCATTGCCCAGGATGGGGCTGTGCTGGGGGCTGTGTAGGCCGGGCAACAGGCATGCCTGTAAGTTGTGCCACCTGTGCCTCAAGCTGGCGTAGGGGCCCAAGAACAGAGTCCCGGATCTCCCTACGTACCACAGTCCGGATGCTACGGAGGGTGAGAGGTGGTTCTCCTCCGGCCACACTTGCAGAGGGGGGATGGGCCCCATCCCATGCAGCGCTTCCATCTGCAGGTGGCACAGGACCACCGGAGGAGGGTCCAGACTGGGCACTAGTGCCAGGTGCACTCGCCAGCTGAGGTGGGAGAGGTGGGTCCGCTGGAACCCGCCTTCCCTGTCGTTCTATGTTTTGCATTATGTCATGACAGTTTGGGTTAGTAACATACAATACCATTCGCAATTAGTTGTAACAGCATGCATTAGTATTCCCATTAACCAGACACCCAGATATACACACCATTAAACAGCGAGCATAACACATGCATAATTTGAACAGCAATACACAGTCCAACAACATGCAGGGTTGATTGACGGCAACAGGCCATCAGGTTTGAATGTATGAACAGGGCAGATGCATCAACGTACATGCAAATATTTATGACCCAACAGGACAAATGTCCAGGGGTGTTAATTGTGATTGCACATACCAATTTCACATGGAATGGATTATATGTGGTTATAGGGTGGGGTGAAGAAAATATTATTAACACCTTCAAATACCAATACATATGCTGTACATTTCTAATAGCTGCAGATATATACACACTACTGTTTTAACTACAGTTTCCTATATGATAACTACTTCAATTTGGTGATAGGACTGTTACTGCTACATCAATATACATTTTATTGTTATTCATACACGTTCATATCTGGCTTTGTTCAGCTACATCATCCTGCTACATTTGCTTTATATAGCTATAGACAACTGTGGATGTTTGGTATTTCAGACAATCATACTATCTGCATATTGCAGACTGAGAGCAACATATCCAGATTTTGGGATACACATTCCAGCTGCAGCAACACTTTGAACACATTTCGCAGTTTGGTTCTGCTTGTCACATTCATTTCATTCTGTACTGACTGCAGTATACTTTATTCAGGGGTTATTACTACTTTATTGGTGGATTCATAACTCTTTCTCACACTCTCTCACTTGTTTTCATTTTACTATTCAGGATGGTACTTACTTCTAGGCTTTATTGACATGTTTTACCTGTAGTTATTACAATCCTTTCCAGCAGTCTCACTTCTGTCATGTTTCAGTATTTCAACAGGGATATATTTCACACATGTGATTTGCTCATCTTCTGCAGCTGTACTTTTCAGCCTGCTGCAGGTTGTGTACTATTATATTACAGGTGGGGTATCTTTATTTCAGACTTTATTTCATACATTTTCATTTTTCTGTTTGGATTACAGACTGCAACACACTTTTGTAATCAAGCAATACTTGCAAACACTCTTACACTGTTACTTGCACATTTTATTACTTAGTGACTACACTGCACTCTTTTGCTAACTGTCATACTTTTATATTTCTTTACAGTTACTGGGAGAGGATTACTGACCTGCCTGGTGGAGCAACCGCACCAGCCTATCGCCATAGGCGCTGCGGTTCGCAGAACGGACACCTGCAGCTGTAATATAAATGAAGTAATATTGGAATACACATCTCCATAATATCAGCTAGTTTAATTTCTTACATACATAATTAAATGTAACTTACTCAGTAGTGGGGCGTTGGGCATTTGCCGGGCCTCCTGAATCCAAAGGTTCAATTGGTCCTGCTTACGTCTCTTCAGGTCCGCATGGTGGTGACGGACCTGCTCACCAGTCCTTGGAATCCCTGTGGCACTGGTGAGATCATGAGCCAACCGGTCCCATGCCTCAGCCCTATATGCTCCCCACAGGACCTGGCCCTGCATGAGTTGGGCGTCATGATTGTGGACTAGGAGCCAGACCATATATCTTGACTCCTCAACGCCCCACCTCTGTGCTCGAAAGCAACTACCCTCACCTACTCCTGACATTCTGGCTGCAAGTTAGTTCATTTATGCTGTGTATTCCCGCCTATGGGGCTTATATATGCAGTTTTTCCCGCACTTATCTGTGATTGGCCATTTTGGAATTGTATCAACTTCACAAAACCTGCTTTGTCATGCTCCACTTTCTATTCATTCCTATATATTTGCTATTACTGCATTTCTAAGTACAGCTGTCATGGCTTAGTAGTTCAGTACCTTGACTATGGTGCATGGTATCTTGGGTTCGAACCTGCCCACTGCTTTTTATATTTTATGACTGTCTAGACAGGCTAGGGGGTGTGTCTGTGTAAAGGCAGTTTTGTTACAGCTTGCTCAACGTTGCCCGTCGGTTAGCTTGTTGGCGCGGCGCGCAGCTCCGCTCAAACGGGTTACGCTAGTTTACGCTTCATTTGGCTGTCAGCATGCATATTACGCTCAGCTCAGCTAGGCGCACACAGTTTCAGCATGTTAAACCACTGCTCACCTACAGGCACTCATTTTACACCTGTTAAACCACTGCTCACCTACGGGCAGATGCACTCACCTTGTTAAACTGTAGCTCAGCTATAGGCACATCTGGCAATTTTTTCTTATTTTGTTATCTCACATTTCTTCAAAATAAATGGCCTATTTCGTTACATTTTACATAAAATTTAATTTTATATGTGTACATATATGTCAGGGACTTGTTTCGTGCTTATTTTACTAAAAATAAAAATTGATGTTGAGGGGGCTCGAACCATGACTGCCTGCTCTTCAGCCAACGTCTCTACTGCTACACTATTGCTTTTTGGCTTACTTTGCATAGTTAGTTCTTATATGCTTTTCCACTTACTGCTAACTGTGGCTGAGCTACAGGCACGCCCACGCAAACGAGCGCACTCACGGGCAAACATCTTTACAATTTAAAAAAATATATAACATGTTCATTTATATATTTTATGTTCATAGTCAGTGGGGGCATGTGTTGTGTTTATTCACATTTCCATGGACTCTGTTGTGGGTGTTTACTTTGGGCACTTTTACTCTTCTGGGGGTGTGTCCGCTTGCAGGGCTCGGCCTACGGACACGCCCTCTACTGTCTTCCATGGACCGTGTTAGCCTTAGGTGTGATTCAGCATGCCCTCATGCATGTGCATGACATGCTGACGTCACACTGTTTAACTGCAGCCTCCGTGTAAGCCTTGTATCTCTTACACAGAGGCTTCGTGAATCCTGCCCATTGTCTCTGCTCCTAAAGAAATTACTGTTACTTCATGTCAGGTTTTACCACAGTTGATGTACAGTGATTATGGGGTTATAAAGGTTAATTTGTTGCTAGATGATTCTGCCAAACTGAAATCTAAACCAATGCACAGAAGATTAATTACAGATTATACGGAAGC
Organism: Protopterus annectens; assembly: GCF_019279795.1. Classification (NCBI taxonomy): domain Eukaryota; kingdom Metazoa; phylum Chordata; order Ceratodontiformes; family Protopteridae; genus Protopterus; species Protopterus annectens. Next base: position 990,330,405 of record NC_056726.1, on the reverse strand, counting down.
AAAACAGTTACTATGCAAAACTAACAGGGGTGATATGTTCAGTGGAAAAACTGCACAAGGAATGTGGAAAATTTTGAAAGAGAAACTGTTTGAGTAAAAAAAATAACTTCAGGATCTACTGAAAACAAAAAATAGCAGAAACGGCCACAGCAGAAGTAACAGAGCACGGACTTTATTGTAAGCGCTTTCGGTCGAAGTAATACCTCAACCTTCTTCAGACATACACAATTAAAACAACCACAAAACCTTCCTTAAATATGCAATGCATGATTAGAAAAAAGTCACTAATTAATCCATTAATTATTATGACCTCTTAAAGTTGCAAGAATATTTACAACATATGCTAATGAATTTAGCTTATTTTATATAAAAAAATATATAGATATGTAATGTTATAAATACATTTATACATAAAATTTACATTTTCTTCAATGTAAATATATGCTCCCAGGTAAAGAGGTACACATTAATGGGATTAACTATCGGATTAATGGCAAGTACAACTGTGAAAGCAAAAATGTGGTTTATGTGGCTGTATGTGTAACATGTTCATCATTTTACATAGGCAGGACAGAGGGGGCATTAAAGAAGAGAGTGTATGAACATCTTTACGCCATAGGGAGGAAAGATCTAAATAACGAACTTGCCAGGCACACTTGTGAACAACCTGAACACCACTTTTTATTTACTGCCATACAACAAGTCAAGATAGGTATTAGGGGGGGACCATGGCAATTATGGCTTGAAGAACAGGAACGTTTATGGCAAATTAGAACACTTGCTCAACTTCCCCCAGGTTTGAACGAGTACGCATCGATCAAATGTATATTAAAATTAAGGGCATTAAGGAGATAAATTGTTTATTGTTTACAAGTTTTATACGTAATAGTATTAATTTTGTGTTTTTTTATACATATATATTTTATATATTTTTACATAATGTGAGTGTATATATATAATAAAACTCACATTTTTTAGATAACCTAGACTTTAAGACATATGGTTATCTTTTACAAATTCATTAACATGGTCTTTTATATATTTACACATTTAATGATTTTTATTTGAACTATGTGTCTGTTTTGTTGGAGTGTCTTGTGCAATAGTTCCTGATATTACTACCAATGATACTTATTTAATATTTAACATATACAAAAAATCTTTATAAAGTCATAACATTTTTAAAGAAAATGTAAATTTTATGTATTAATGTATTTATAACATTACATATCTATAACTTTTTTATATAAAATAAGCTAAATTCATTAGCATATGTTGTAAATATTCTTGCAACTTTAAGAGGTCATAATAATTAATGGATTAATTAGTGACTTTTTTCTAATCATGCATTGCATATTTAAGGAAGGTTTTGTGGTTGTTTTAATTGTGTATGTCTGAAGAAGGTTGAGGTATTACTTCGACCGAAAGCGCTTACAATAAAGTCCGTGCTCTGTTACTTCTGCTGTGGCCGTTTCTGCTATTTTTTGTTTTCAGTGGAAGTTTGGTATCGTTTTGTTTTTTTCTCCAACTTCAGGATCTAGCCATGCAATATCAGGGGAAATATTTCCATAAGAACAAGATAGCGGGTCTATATTTTATGAACGAAAGTTCATATAAGCGAACGCTCAATGAGCGAAAATCCCGGACATCGAAAACAATCTTGTGGGGGGGGACTGCACCCCCCTCCCGCTAAATATATATTCCAACTCCAAGATCACACTACAGTGAGGAAAGGGCAAAAACTCCAATCTTCACTGTACTGCGATCCCACAATATGCACCTCGATGTCCGGGAGTTTCACTCATTTGAGCATTCGCTTATATGAACTTTCGTTCATATAGTATAGACTCCAAGATACCTGATTAAGGTGAAAGACAAAAACTATAAGAAATGGAAAAGATGTTGAACTACAACACTGAAAACTGAAATAAACAAGCTGGACAAACAAATTAAGGATAGTGTGAGACAAGATTACAAAATATTTGAAGAAAATTTATATAAAGATATTGAGCATAACAGGACACTATTTTATAGATACATAAGATGTGGGAGGAGTAAAAACATATAAATTGATAAACTGTGCAGCTTCTAAAATGTATTCTCAGACACAATGGATTATAGATATATTTCCAAAATCTTATGCAAAACCATTTGGCTCCACAAAGGGGCTAAGAAGTTGTTCTAGAGACATTCAAGAATCCTCAGATACTGGAATCAAATTAGACTATAATGAAAAAGATCTATGCAAACTGGATCCAAACAAAGCACAAGGAGAAGGCAGAATTAGTAATAATGACCTGAGAACACTTCAGCAAGAACTTTCAGTACCATTACATCTATTATTTACTAGATCATATAAATAAGGGGAGATTCCTCAAGACTGGAGACATACGCTTATTATAAACCTGTCTTTAAGGGAACGGGGAGTAGGACAAACCCGGAGTCATATAGTCCCTTAGGTCTACTTTCATGTTGTCGAAAAATAATGGATTAGGTAATACTGGATAAGTTATTGTTAGAATTGGAAGGGTTGGGACTTGAAACCATTGGCTGACTAGGGTTGCCTGGACTACGGCTTGGATTAAGCACCTCACTGGTTCTTTCAAGCTTTTTTTTAAAGTTGTTTCAGGTTTCAACTTTGTTACTTACGAAGTTAACTTGTGATTGTTTCTGCCATTTCACACTGAGCTAATCAGAAGGGCTCTGAGCCAACTAATCTGTGATATATAACATTATGTATTCTGTTTTTTGCTTATTTCTGAGTTATTTATAGCACTTTTATTGTCTACATATACTTTGCTAGCCAGATTCACTGTGTGTAAGCTATTAACTAGAAAATTTCTACAATTGTTAAGCATCTGTTCAGGTTTGTTTGTTCTGATTTTTGTTTACCACCCTCCCTCCCTATTGATATCCTGTTTTTATACTTGGTGGCTTTACAGTTGCCCACCTCTACTGCAAATTTGATCTGGGACACTCCTCCCAGTCTAGTGTCATAAGCTCATTCTACCTATTCCAGGGAGAACATTTGAGAAGGCCAACCCAGTTAGCTTCTGCTCCTCCTTTCCCCTTTCCACTTTACAAAAAATATATATATTTCTAAGCTTGTTTCCTGCCTTTCCTGTAAGTTGTCTAGTCCAGATGTAGACTTGCTGTATCCAGGACTATTTGTAAGCTTCTGAGCCCCCAAGTCTTCCTGTGTTGGATGGAAGCATTCTAGCTTAATTTTGTTTCTTAGAACTAGTCAGTTTTCTAGTTTTAGCACTCAAATCTGTTTCTTTGAGCTCAGCACTTCTTCAGAACTCATTGTAAGCATTAAATAAGTTACAAATTACTACAGCACTCAACTTTCCTCGATCCTCACTTGTCTAGAGGAAAACAGTTTTTAGTACTTAATAAATGAGTACCTATCCAGGCATGTCTAAGGGTAAGCTCCCGGTGTTTTCTCCTGTCTACCTGATGAATCTGGGCATCTTGGGGCAATGCAGCAGTTGTCTCATGTACACAGACAACCCTCTCCTCCTACCACCCAACACTACAACCTGTGAGAGATACACTTATATAGTCAAACTGGAAGCAAAGGTCTCTTCACCCAAGACTGGACTAGACAGTCAAGAGGAGAAGATAAACACTTGCACCACACCACACTCATCACATAGTCCCTCAAAACCTACACCACCAAAACACGCACATAGAAACACAAAACACACACCTACATTCCCGGAGGCTCTAAAAAAAAATCTACCCAAGCAACCAAGGACCTCCAAAGCAGAAACACAAGCAACCTCCACCCCCCAACACAACTCAAATGACACATAGCCCACAAACTCAGTGTGTCACTCAACCACAGCCCATAAGGCATAACAACGTACACAACACTCTAGTCATAGGTGACTCTATAGTCAGGCACACTGATGTTCCACTCACCAGGCTAAACAAGGAGAAAGTTACTGTCAGCTACCTGTTAGGTGCCAGGATCCGCCACATAATGCATGCACTCAGGTCACTCCACAACAAGTACAAATATGACTCTGTCATTGTCCATGTTGGTGTGAATGACCTGAGATGTATCTCCCTGGACTACATGAAAAGAGAAATGGAAGAGCTGTCCGATCTTGTAGCCCAGGCAAGTATGACCCTAGCCCTGAGTAGCATCCTGCCATCACCCAGAATGATACCACAGTACAAGGACAAAATGATTGACTTCAACAATTGTCTAAACTTCTGGTGTCATTCTAAGGGGATCCAGTATCTGTCTGCCTGGGATGACATGATCAACAAACCACAATGTTTTGCCCGAAATGGCCTGCACCTGTCACCCTTGGGATTCCGGATACTGGCTAAGGCTCTTGCCACCCCTATAGTGCCTTTTTTAGGCAAGATTCAAATGACAAATTCACCACCATAACAGGTACAAGTAAGCAAAATCTGAGGGTAATGCTACTTAACGCTTGAAGTCTAAACCTCAAAATGCACTTACTCGAGGCACTCCTGAAAATGGAGAACATCAACATCTGTGCAGTGACAGAGACCTCGTTCAAGGCTCCAGAGAGCACCCCTGCATTACCAGGCTATAATTCTTACCACACCTTTAGACCACCTAACCTGGACTAAAGCACTAAAGGCGGAGGCATGTCCATTTTCATTAAGGGTATCCACACCTCCAGGCTAGTTGCTCAGCATAATGCATCTGAGATTATCCAAGTGCAACTAACTCTGGGCAAGACCACAATCCAAATTGTAGCTTGCTACAGATCCCCCACCATGCCCCAGGACTCCCACTCCTCATTTCTTGATACACTGGAAAATATTAGGGTACAACCTAAAACCCTAATAATGGGTGATTTCAACTACCCCACCATTTACTGCGAAAACTACTCATGTACCAACTCTTGTGCTCAACGTTTTCTGGAATTCATAAATTCCAACACCTTGAATAAACTTATCCACTCCCCCACCAGGGGCAGAAATATCCTAGACCTGGTCATTACCAACATGGACAACCAGTGTTCCATACCAGAGGTCAATTCCTCATTAGTCAGATCCGACCATGAGCAAATCACACTAGACATTCACATCCCACCCCCACCCCCCATTAGGGAAACCACCGTAAAAGATTTCTCCAAAGCCAACTTCACATTTCTTAAGACAGAAGTGGCAAACTTCACGACACCCATGCTGATGGACAATAGAGGTACGACTGGTGAATCCTATACAATTGCACTTTATAAGCACTTACACGAGTGCATGGATTGTGCAATCCCTAACAGAACCAAGATGCTATCCTCCAAAAAAGGAAGCCAATCTGGTGGTCCCCTGCCATAAACAAACTCTACAAAAGAAGAAAGAAACTGTTGCAAAAAAGAGTAAAATCCCATGATTGGAGGAACTCTGTGGTCAACCTCAGTAAGAAGCTGAGATCCCTCATAAAATCTTCCAAAGCTAGTTACGAAAACGAAATCGCCACTGATTCTAAAGACAACCACAAAGCATTCTATAGCTATGCCAATAATTTCAATGGCAATACTCAGATCTGCTCTGAGTTATAGCACAATGGCACTAAATATACAGAACCAACTGATATTGCCAACATCCTAGCAGATAGGGTCAGTGCTAATGTTACTCCTCTCTCATCCCCTAAAGGGCCCATCTCTATACCGGAAGAATGCAAAGTTCCTGTAATCATGGCTGCACAGGTAAAAAGCACACTCTCCAAAGCCAAGAACACAGCATCCATGGGACCTGACAATATCCCAGGCTGCATTCTACATGAACTACAGAACAAACTGGCACCCCACCTAAGTACCATGTTCAATCACAGCCTCACCTCAGGCTTTGTGCCCACTAAATGGCACACAGCAATGGTTATCCCACTCCACAAAGGGGGAGCCACCACAGACCTCGGGAACTACTGCCCCATTAGCTTGACGAGCCTGGTCTGCAAGGCTATGGAATGTATCATCATGGAACTTATAAACAATGGCATTGGTAATCTCCACACTCTGGACCCTACCCAGTTTGGGTTTGTAAAAGGCAGATCATGTCTCCTAAACCTGATGGACTTCTTTGAAGCGGTCACCAAAGCCATAGATGAGGGTAAGGTGATTCACACAGCCTATCTAGATCTTGCCAAGGCTTTCAACACCATCCCCCACTCTGGAATTATAGATAAACTCACTAAACTAGGTATAAATCCCTATGTCACAAGATGGGTTGCCAACTGGCTCACTGACAGAACCCACACTGTGAAAGTAGCAGACTCTAAATCCAACTTCAGAACAGTGACAAGTGGACTACCACAGGGTTCAGTCCTAGGTCCTCTCCTGTTTGGTATCTACTTCTCTGAAGTACAGGCTAACACAGAAGGTATTTGGCTAACAAAGTTCGCAGATGACTGCAAACTAGGAGCCATAATCAAAACTCCTAATGATGTGGACATCCTACAAAAGGGCCTCACGGAGATAGATGCCTGGTGTCAAAGCCATGGCCTCAAGCTCAATGCCAAAAAGTGCATTGTCATCCCTTTTGGTAAAAACTCTGTACCTATGAACTACCATATAGGCGGTAGTCTACTTAACACCAAAAGTGTGATAAGAGACCTTGGGACACAGGTGGACAGTAGTCTCTCCTTTGATAATTACATCACCACAGTAGTCAGGAAATCCTCCTACATGGCACACCTCATCACAAAAGGTTTCTCATCCAGGAAAAAAGAGGTCATTCTTCCCCTCTACTCATTACTCATTAGACCCATTATAGAGTACAACACCCGTTTTGGCATGTACCTCACAAGACATCTACAACAACTGGAAAGGCCACAGAAATACCTCACAAAGAGGTTTACTGGCCTCAAACAGATGCCCTACACAGACCGTCTCAAAAATCTACAGCTTTACTCTGTCGCATATCGCCTACTCAGAGGCGACCTCTGCCTAACATACAAAGCTATGTCAAATCCAGAGCTATTGGACATGCTCCACATAACAGAAATCCCAATCCCTCTGAGCTACACTGTCTAGGGACCTAAACCTTGTCACCACAATAAACAGAACATACTGGAGGGATAGATTCCTCTCCCACAGACTTCCCATACTCTGGAACAAACTACCTATCTATATCAAACAAAGCTCCTCATTAGCACTATTCAAGAAAAATCTTGATGATTGGATGAGAGATAGGAAATTCACCCCAGGGATCACTTCTGTTGCTTTGCTTGACAGGGGCACATGAAAATAATTTTTTTGGGTGGCAAAAGCCAGAGTACCGTTTGGCTAGGCTTATATAAGCCCTAGGGCCAATAGCCTAGTACCTACTTATGAACCTATGAACCTATATATTAGAATGCATATGCTGAAAACAGATCTATTACCACCTGTAACATAATGTTCTATAACAATATAATAACAGCTATGAATGAACAATTGTGCTGTGATGTAATTTATATAGATTTAACTTCAGCATTTGACAGGGTCATGCACAAAACACTGATCAATAAATTAGAACAACTAGGTATTAATTTACTCCTGAGAAGATGGCTAGCTGCATGGCTTACAAATAGGATGTGGCAAGTACCATACAGCAATTGGACAAGTGAAATTCTTGGTTACAGTCAGGGTGTTCCACAAAGCTTTGTCCTAGGCCCTTACTTGTTTAGATTGTATTTTTCAGACTTATCTTTTTATCAGAGGTGTTCTACAGTCTGTATGAACATGCCCTGAAATTGGATAAACTGATTACATCTGTTACAGATAGGGCATGTCTACAAAAGAACTTGAATAAATCGACCTTTGGGCACAGGAGAATAATATGGTAATAAATACATCAAAAACTGAGCATATGAGATTTGTGAGACATAAAACTGAAAGGTGAATATTTAATACTGCACACAGTGATTGAAACTGGATTCATTTAAGGACCTGGGTATATGGGTAGATCCAGCTTTGAGTTTTTGTAATCATATCAGCCAATTGGTTAATGATAGTCATAGAAGTATAGGTTGTATAAAAATATTTATAATATTTAAGAAATCAGAAATGATGAAGTCATTGTTTGTTAATTACATTAGATCCACACTCAAGTATGGAATAACAATATATAAATCTTATAAGAAAACAAGCATGAGTAAACTGGAAAGAGTACAGCAGAAATATGCCAAAGGCATCCATGGGTGTGAAAATTTAAGTCATTATGAAAGACTAAAATATCTGAACTTGTACATGTCTCTTATAGATATCTAAGAGGAGATCTTATTCAGGTATATAGGGCATTTAGGGACAAATACCTCTGGGAATGTTTGGGGTTAACAAAAAGTACTAAAGAATCATCAGACAACCTATGTAGAAGATTCTGTAGGAATGAGAAGTGTACTAAATGGTTCTCTGAAAGAGCAGCTGATGCATGGAACAGACTACCAAATTACATTAAAGCAAGCACAAGTTTAGATATTTTAAGAACAGTCTGGATACTTATTATGGGAAAAAGTGTTTTGGTATATTGACAAGCTAGAAGGGGATTAATGCCTGTGCTTGAAATATTTGTATGTATGTATGAATGTGTGTAACAGCTCTTCCTTCTTAACATGACTTTTTCTCCAATCAAAGGATATCCAGTGTCATACCTGACTTTATCATCTACATTAACCAAATAAACAACACTAGAAAACTGGTCTCTTCTTGATTTCTTGACTTGTCATAATTCACCGACACTGCCTTCCATTGCAATTTGCTACAAAAAGTATACTTACTTTGACTATTTGACTCTACACTCCAACTGTTTCACAGCTATATGTCTGACAGATTAGAGTCTATGAAATGGCAAACTGTTTGCATTCTGTATATCTTGATCTGGTTAGGGCATTTGGTACAAAACACCATTCAGGCATTGTTGAAAAGCTCCCTGAGCTAGGTGTGAACCCTTACATAACTCACTGGATTGCTGGCTGGCTCACAAACAGGACCCGAGAAATCAGGATCGGTGAGACCACCTCCACCAAGAGACCACTCACCACTGGAGTACCGCAGTTCACCATGCTGGGCCTGGTCCTGATTGGCATCTACCTCTGGGAATTCAAGACTAATATTACAGGCCTCAGGCTCACCACCTTCACAGATAATGGTAAACTGGGAGCTATTATAGATTCCCCCAAGACACAAACATCTTGCAAGTAGGTTTAACACAGGCAAAAAAAGCCATGGCCTAAAACTCAGTGCCAAAAATATGCATTACAATGCCCTTTGGGAAACTGTCAACCCAAGTTAATTACTCCATTAATAAAAAGACCCAAGAGTCGACCCTGTAGTAAGGGATCTAGGAACATCTGGAACATATGCAGACAGTAATCTGGCCTTTGACCAACATGTAGCTAAGATAATAAGAAAATCATTCTATGCCACCCAACTTATAGGTAAGGGTATGGTATCTAGGTCTAAGGAAGTTATAGTACCGCTCTACTCAGCCCTTTTCAGACTTGTCATTAAATACACTGCCTGCTGTGTCATGTATCTTACCAGATACTTGCAACAGCTGGAATGTTTACAAAGGTTTCCAAGAATACCCCATCCTACACTGACTGCCTAAAGAGTCTGTCTCTGTATTCATTTAGCTACAAGCTGATGACAGGGGATCTTTGCTTTGCTACAGGGCTTCCTTAGACCTAGCTCTGATGGATATGTTGCACATGCACAAAATAAACAGCCCCAGAAACATTGGATCCAGGGATCTGAACTTTGCCTGTGACATAAACAGAATGTGCTGGAGAGACAGATATGTGTCCTAAAGGATCCCCGCACTATGGAATATGTTCCCCATCCATGTAAAATAGAGTCATCTCTGACTCTATTCAAATAAAATCTTGACAATTGGATGGGAAATCATAAATTTACCCCTTTTTTAATTTCTCCAAGTTTTTTGGGTTTCTAATACCATGATGGGAATTGACCCCACTCCTAAGTCAAAGTACGATTAAAGTTCATGAAATTAGTATTGTTTCGCTCTTTGTTGTCAACCAAAAGTGCTCTTTGCAGCACCTGCAATGTGCCCAGTAATGACTCCTTCTGTAATTCATATGGATTTACATGTATCGCTAGTGTATCTAAATAAGATTTTAGACTCTTGTTTATAATACCCATTCCTCCTACTACTGTTGGAACTATTTGGGTATCTTTCTTCCACATTGCTCTCGTCTCTGCTTGAAATCCTGATATTTTATTACTTTGTGCCTCTCTGTGCGCAGGACACTAGTCATCGGGTGTGGCGATTTCAACGATCAATGCTACTCTTGTTTTCTTTGCCTGGACCACTATATCTGATTTTTGAATTGTTGGTAATGGATGATCTCATGTGATGTAGACTTCAGCGTTTTCTTTGATGCTTTGTGGCTCATGTTTCCAGTGCTTTGCAGCCACCTCAAAACCATAATGCTTGCACAATTCCCAGTGCAACAATCTCACCACATTATTGCACCTTTCAGTATACAGTTCTTCTGCCATTAGTACGTCGCAAACAGCAACGAGGTGTGCGACTGTTTCCAGTTCGGTTTTCCAATACCTACATGTACCTGTTTATCCCACATGTTCAATAGACTTTGTAAACCAGTGTGTACATAGTCCACTATCTTGAACCTCCAATATTAACCGTTCATCTCTTGGTTTGAATTTACCTCTTCTTAACCATTTCTGCGTTCATTCGTGATCAACATGAGGTTCTTCCAGAAGTTTTCTATATTTACAGCTATATTTATGCATTTTCCACATTTCTTGCCTTTTTATCTGGTCTTTCACCTTATATTCTTTCTTTTGTTGTTTGGCTCATTCAATTGCTGCCTGATTTTTATCTACTTCTGGTTTGATTTCCATTCCTGCTTGACGACGATATGCTTCTGCTAAGTTAAGCAGGGAAGTCATCTTAGATTTATTTTCCTCATGTTTCAAAACTTTTACTATGTTTAGGTCTTGTGAAGTCAGCAGATATGTGTGGAGTCCCATGATTGCAGATCTTTACATATAATCAATTTCAAGGAGGCCCATCCCTCCTTCAGAACGGGGAATATATAATCTTGGTATGCATCGATTTTTATAAATCATTTGGTGAGCATGAAGCTTCCTTCTTGTTTTAATATCTAATTTATCCAACACGTTTTGGGGCCAATCAATCACTCCAAAGCTCTACGTTAGGACAGGAAGAGCAAATTGGTTTATAGCTTGGATTTTGTTCCTAGACATCAATGCTGTTTTCAGGATTAATTTAAGGCTTCTGAAATATTCCTTACTAAGTTTTACTTGCATTTGTATATGTTTTATTGCTGATCCTTCATCAATTCCCAAGTATTTATACACCCCCTCTTGCTCGTTCTTTTATATCACATTCTTGTCCCAAACTGATGTTTTCCTGGTGCTGCACTTTTCCTGCTCTAAAGGTTGCTTTTGCGCATTTATCATGGCCAAATGACATTCTAATATCATCTGAAAAAGTTTTGACAACCTGCAGCTTTGCTTTCATTTCCTCATCTGATGAGCTATACAGTTTTAAATCATCGACAAATAGAAGATGAGAAGTCTTTAGACTTTGTAGTTTTCTAGGAGCCAAATTGTAGCAATGGCTTAAGCTGTTAAGTAAACAGCTTAATGGGTTAAGGGCAAGGCAGAGCAGCAATGGTGACCGAGAGTCACCCTGAAAATCCCCCTTTCAATTTTTATCCCTGGGATAATAATTTGTCCTTCATCGTGGTTTAATTGCAAAGTGGTCTGCCATTGTTTCATGGTCACTGTAATGTAGTGGATCAGTGTAGGATGTATCTTATACATTTTTAAGCACTCTTTTATCCATGAATGTGGGATACTATCAAATGCTTTTTGTAGTCAGTCCATGTCATACTTAGATTCTTCCCCTTTTTACAGTTCTCCACTATGACTTTATTTAGTAACAAATGATTCTTTGTTCCATATGACTTTCTTTTATTGCACTTTTGTTCTACTGCCATAATTGAGTTTTCTTCTAAATGACTATAAACTCTGTCAGCATAAATTCCTGTGTATAGTTTATACGTTGTCAGAAGGAAAGTTATTGGTCTATAATTTTTGGGGTAGCTTGCAGGTTCACTCTTAATTAGGAGCATTGTTTTACCTGTTGTTAGCCAGATTGGTGTCTGTTTGGGGTATGCATATAAATAGTTCTTACTCATGGCTAGGTCTTCATGCACAGATGTTAATACTTTTAACTAAAAGTTAGGCACTGATCTGGGCCTGGGGTTTTCCAATTGGAGCCTTTTCTTAACTTTGTTTCAGTCTCTCTGACTGTTACTTCATCCCATTTCATATCCTGTACCTTTAAACTTCTTATTCTTTCTTTTTCTTCTTTATCCATTTAGCATCTTTGTTGTGTTCCACAGGATCTTCATAGATGCTTCTCCAAAATGCATCTATTTCTATTTTTTGGTGGTCTTTCAATTCCTTTTACCTTGTTTCCCAATTCTCTATAAAACTTTTTTGGGTCATCACTAAATTGCCTGGTTTGTACTCTTTTTTTATATTTATCTCTGTATCTTCTAAGTTTTTCTGCCAGTGCTAAAATTTTTAGTTTGTTATTTGCGATAGTGCATGATAGATCCTGGTCTGTTCTAATACTGTGCATTGCTTTTATCACATCTTTCTTAGTACTTTTGTTGATCTATTCCCTCATCTGTAGTCTTCTACCAGTGACAGTTTTTGCCTTAATTGTTTTATAGTTTTCTCTATTTGATACTTTCATGATGGTATTCGATTTCTTGCCTTCCTTTCCCTCGCTACCCTGTGTTCTTGTGGTAGAGCTTTATCAGTTATTAATTTAACTGCACAGTAATATATTCTGTTTGCTTCTGTTTTATTGCATGGATCTCTATGGACAGTCCTAATTACTGTGTTCATTTGTTTTATCAGACTTCTGACTTTTGGGGGGTTTTGACCTTCTGCAGTCTATTTCTTTCATTGATTTTAATATATCTATGCCAATTAAATCAAGCAACTCTTCCCTTAGTTCATTTTCTTCCTGACTGAGGGTACATCCTTTGTTTTCCACTTTCTGTGGGCATTCTATAGAAAGTTCTATAGCATCTTCCTGTGACACCTTATCTTCATTTTCATCCTGTGCCATCCTTTGCCCTGTCATATGGGAACTCACTGGCCTATCACTCCTCAACATTGACTGCATCAGAGTTTCCGTAGTCTTCTGTTCCTTCCCTTGCTGTCTAGCTTTAAGTGAATGTTTATACTGGTTTCCTGTGGAAGGCTCCAAAATATATGGCACCTGACCAATTGCTTCCTGTTCCACTGGTTTCCCCTTAATTTGGATATCCATTGCTCTATCCTGTTGTGTTGCTTTCTGCATTAGATTTTCCACACCGAATCCTTCACTTTGCAGGTGCTCCATAACCTCAGTTTCTATTTCTTTAACTTCTCTGTTGCTGATCTCCTTTTCTACGTTTCCTCTTTCTCTTCTTATTTTTTTGTATTGTAAAGTTTTCCATGATATTTCCTTTGCCTGTATTTCTCTTCAAATATCTTTGGTGCTACTGTTTTTGTATTGGTTAGTTTTGCTTTCTCCTTGGCATAAACATTACACCATATTAAATCTCTTTTTCTTTCCCATGTCCTTATTTTTTTTCCAGATGTCTCATGACCTTCCTACTTTTCCTTACCTTGCGGACTCATCCCATCATGCTGTGATGCAGTCTGTGTTAGAGTTTCTGCATTAAATCCTTAACTCTGCAACGTGCCCCCCATGTCCCTTATGAACAGAGGGCTTCAATAAGAAAAGTATTATCCTAGCTAACACCCCCCTTCTACAAATCCTTAGTTACCTCCCTACTAACATGCCCCCCCATGTAGACGTGCATGATAATTGGAACCCAAATGGTTTGGGGTGCGTGGCTAGGCTTGTAAGGACCTTGTGGTTATTAGCCTAGTAACTACCTATGAACCTGTGAAGAAGCCAAGAAGACAAGGTCCGGAAAGATCTCATACAGTAATTATTACTAGCTGGTATTGTATATTATAATATAAGGATCTACTGTACACAGTCTGTATCATGACAGCTTGAGTATTTCCTAACTACATTTCAGGATGTAAAAACTAATGAAAATATAATCATTGTGGAAGGTTGTTAATACCAAAACATAGTTAGTGACATTGCAAGCTACTAAGCCTCAAATATATATGTTTACTTAAATATTATTAGAGTTTGTTAATCATAGCAATTTGAAATAAACATTAACATTTCAATACATCATGTTGTCATGCTAAGGACGGGTCGATTCCCACCCATGGTTATAGTCTTTGTATTTAAGAAAGATCGTGAAACCTTCTTCTTTACACTAGCTGTAAAATCGTTCTCATTCATAAATAAACTATCCTTCCTAGAGTTTACCAGTGGAAGCTATAATGCAATAAAGGCCATAGGTATGCAAATGAACTGGTTAATGTCTTTGGTGACTAAATAAGTCTGTTCAGGACACTGTCACTGAGTTCTCTGACATTACTGCATTCATGAACACATGCTAGTAAGACACAAAAACACAGATAAAGTCAACAAAAACAGCTTGAATGATAAAAATGCTGGTATCAACAATTTAATATTTATTATCAAAAACAGGTACTAATTAGTTTTTAAAATTTCTACAGCACACAGCTCTAGAATAAATAAAGCACAGAAACTGTTTATATTTCTTATCAAATCTTCTATATCTAATTGTAATCTCAGCTTAGCCTGAATGACTGAAAGCAATAATAGGGTATTCTTTAACTCCATTCAAAAAGTGAAATGGAATATGAATGTAACACTTCACACTGATCAAAAAAATTTAAATTAGTTATAGACATAAGGGGGAAAACATATTTTATTGAGAACAAAACTGGTGATTTACGTCACAGATTAAATTGAACAAAGGGACACATCCCTGATAACTGGCAACAGGCAATTCATACATGGGAGGATCATGTCAGTCCGAAATATTTTTTAGACCATTACTTTCTCAATCTTGTCATTATTTGAACTTTCAGCACCACTTGATAAAAAGCTGAAAACGTATGCTGCTTAATTTTGACCTTACTGAGGGATTAAACATTATTTCACCTCAAGAAATAATTTGTAAATTACAGCTATTAAAGGGCAAGCCACCCGTAATTCAATGGTAAAACTCTCATTAAGCAATAGGACACAAGACATTAGGGTGGAAGGTTACCTGTCTGTCCTAACAGAGTTTAAAGGTGGCATCATCTACAGGGTTCTGAACTGGAGTCATCACTTTCTGGACTATTACAAATGTGGGTAATGGGCTGTAGATACCAGGGTAAGATGATATCTGTGGAACGAGTTACAGAATGACGTCAATGAGTAATGCTGAAATTGTCCAATGTGGTATATCTGTAACAAATCAGAAAAGTATATTCTGTGTTCGTGTCCATAGAGTTTAATCACTCCCTGGAGTGATTAATCTCTATGAACACGAACACAGAATATGCTTTTCTGATTTGTTAGATATATACCATTATCCCTAGATCTTTAAATATGGTGCCTGTTTTTATGGTCTGACCATTTATTTGTAATCATAATCTATGTCATTTCTTTTAAGCACATGATATTACTCTTACTAACGTCAAATGTGACATCATTAGTACTGCATCAGATATATATTTTCATAGACCACATTGGAGAATTTTAGCATCACTTATTGATGGCTCACCATGAAAAGGGAAAGTTAGGCTCAGTGGACTTATTTTGCTTAAATATCTCAGAGCATAGTTGAGTTGGTTTCCTCAGCCAGCCGGGTGTGGAGGTCCTGACTCCTACCAGGATGGTTCAGGATTACCCCTCATTTTTTCTGCTTTTGAGGCAGTTGAGACAGGTCTCTCCATTGCTGTTGAATGGAGTTCTCTTCCTCTCTTGGTTCCCCCTCTCTACAGCTGAAAACTCTGGATCCTGATCCTACACAATCTATCTCATTCGGACATCAAGTTCCTATAAGCCTTGAGATGTTCCACAACAAGACACCCAAAAGTCCTTCAAGTCCTGTATGGAACATCTCATCACTGAGGTTCCTCAGGAGTTCCTCAATGAAGACACCAAATTTGATGAGGGGGAGGGAGCCCCTCAATCACCACTTGAGGACATCTCATTATGGGACAGCTTCAAACGTTTTAGACAGAAAGGAGGCTGGTCTTCTGAAGCCCCCTTCCAAGAGGAGTCAGTGTTTCTTCAGGCTTTTGGATCTGGCTCAGTTACTTCTTGGTGGTACCTCCCACCAGTGAGGAGCTGGACTTGCTCTGTCAGTGGGCATGGTCATGGGCATCATGGCAGGCCAAGTTGTTGCACCCTTACAGCTCCAGAACAGTGCTCTGTCTCAGGCACCTTTAAACCTTGGAGGTTTGTTACTTTATGTTCTTTTATGATTTTCTTCTATGGTTGTGTCATGGGGTTGCAGGCAAACTCGATCTGAGGTAATTTATAACAGTGTAGAAAAAAACAGAAAACTAAGTAATGAACCCACTGGACAATAAAACAATGATACTAAAAGTCCCTTTGTGAATTTCCCAACTCAAACAGAACAGACAAACACCTTCTGCCACAACATGTATAAACCCGGTCCTCCGAATGTAAAAATACTGTAGAAGAGACACACAAGATTGCACAAATCACTTAAACAACTAGCTGGGAATCCTTTTCTGAAATCAATTTTAAGACAGTCTTACACCACTAACAGTGAGATGAAGAGCAATTTTTTTTTACAAAAAATTCAGTGAAATGCAGACATAAAAGTAGGAAATGGTAGTGATCACAGAACAATTAAGTGTAATTTAGCAATCAGTGGTACTTAACTTTGCCTGAATGGCACTGGATACAAGTAAAACACTTCTGGAATGCAAGCTAGGTCTCCAAACTTTGCTAAGTTCCTGGAAAATCAGCTAGAGACAATTTGTGGTAAAGGAGGTTTATTCAAGAACAATACTGGTTTGCTCAATGGCCACTCAGTATCATGGGTCTATGGAAAACAATGGGTGAAAAGAGTACATAAATCGCTTATACAGCAGTCAACAGCAATAAAAGAGGGGAGGGAGGGGCTTTGAAAATGAGATTATCATAAGGTGTGGAGGTCAGAGGCTCAGCCTTATAAGACCACCACAGCAAATGAGAAGGAAGAATAAGGAGGCTGGCTAGAGAGGCATCCAATCAAATAAAGGCAATACTGGAGCTTTTTCAGAAACTTTAGCTTAATATGTTAGTGGGGACGTGGCAGACACAGAATGCAAACAGGAAAATGATAAACAGAATATAACAGCACTAAAGCACAAACTGGAGCAGAAACAATTCTCTTATTATTGATCTTATACTATAGTTTAAGGCACTGACTATGCACAAATTTACCAGTAACACTGTTTATGGAAAATATGCAGCAATAAATGACTAAGGTACAAATCTGGTAGTAGTATACAGTTCTTCCACAACTGTGAACTAAACTTCAAGACTTTGACCCAGCAGGGTTTAAAATAGAAACAGATAGTTTTTACAAGTAATTCTACTTGTTGAAATAGAAGTGCAGAATAATGCAGAAACACAATCTTCCCACAATTGCTAATCAAAATACAAGACTAAGGTCGCAGAACAAACTAAAAAATACAATCCGATGGAACAGAGCAGAAAAGTACAAAGCAGTATTACCACGCAGGTCATTGTAAGTGCAACTTAAATACTGAAGCAGAATTGAATTAGTTAAAATAATTTAATTCCCTTTCCTTTTTTGATGAACGCTAACTACTCACAATTCCACATCTCTCCAAGTCGGATACACTTGTCAAACACCTAACAAACAACTTTATGGTCAGAGACCTGCTCATTGTCCACTATGTTATGTCCTACAAGATAATCCTAATACTGCTGTAATGTGTTGCCTTAAGTATGCTTCCCTCTTTTACTGTAATTACGTTGTGAGTGAAAAAAAGCTCGGCCAGAATGGTTCAATTTGGCTCAATTACAAGTTTAAAATGGAACTACACTTTAAAATAATAAAAATATCTTAATTACCTCCACAGTTAATATTTTATAAACTGACACTAAGATTCTTGTGTCTTGAATTCTCATTTATCACTTGGAGAAAACAGAAATGTCTGTAACATCAAAATAGTGATCTATGAATAAAAAAATCAAGAATCGCATATTGGTCATCGCATATAAGACTGCCTGTCATACCACTTAAATGTCCAGGTTTCCTCAGAATGTCCAGATTTTTACCTCATATTGTTAATCTGTCCTCATAAAATTTGTGGTTTTCTGGTAAATCATTGAGAACTGAAATCAGTAAATAATGACAGACATTTCAGTTTCAGACTTCATATCCTTTTTGAAAATGCATGATAATGAAAAACCTCTTATTCTAGCAAATTTCTAAGTTTGTAAGAGCAGTTTTTAAAATCTGTCCTTATTTTGGGGGCTTTCTCCCCCTATCACTTTTGTCTTTGCCCAGATTTCTTGCGTTAAGAGGCTGAGAGATATGGTGCCAGTCACTAATATAATGACTGTAAGCCTGGCACCCAGCCAGTCCACCTATTTCTTAAATAAAAATAAAATTACAAAAATAATACAATCTCTACCTCTTTATTGCTCCTGCGCCAAACCTGACTGACAAGATATCTATAACTCTCTCACCATACTGTCCACTCCTTCCTCATTTTCTCAATATTCTCGGTGTTGCTACTGCTCATAAATAAATAAATAAATATATATATATATATATATATATATATATATATATATATATATATATATATTTGTGTGTGCGTATGTGTGTCTACTTTTATTCACTGAAAACTCATTTCACTGAATTTCAAAACACTCACACCAAATCGCTGAAAGCTCAAATCACTGAAAACTCATTTCACTGAATCTCATTTCACTGAATGTAAGTACTGTTGGGCAAATAAAACATATATGCCCTTTTCCCCACTGTAGTGTGATTCTGGAGTTTGTATATATAGTTAGGAGGATGTGGGTGCACAACCCTCCCACATTGGGGGGTGTGGGGGCGTAGCCCTCCATCTACTTTTGGTTTTATATTGTTAGTTCTCAGTGAAATGAGATTCATAAATATAAAAGCTAAGTAGGTGAGGGGCTATGCCCCCCACCCCCTAAGTATATATGCTAACTCCAGGATCACACTACAGTGGGGGAGAGGGCATATATGTTTTATTTGCCCAGCAGCACTTACATTCAATGAAATGTGATTCAGGGAAAATAAGGTTTCAGTGATTTGAGCTTTCAGCGATTTTTTTTGAGGGTGAATTGAAATTCAGTGAAATTAGTTTTCAGTGAATGAAAGTAGACCCATACATATGTATATATATATATATATATATATATATAGATAGATAGATAGATAGATAGATACATAAAGGAAGTCTCATTTCTTCATATCTATTATTTAATATGTAGACAGTACTAATTTTATTATTTTCACAGTGATCTTTACTGAAATGCTTGTGTGATTTTCTTTTTTGAACTTGTGTCTACTAGAAAACAATACTGAATGCTTCTTTGTTTAGACTAACTGCATGATGGGTATTCTGCATCTTACTATATGTATGCTGTTGTGATATCTAATTATTTTATTTTGCTGATATTTCTGTGGAGCTTTTCTCCCCGGGCCTCCACTGAAAACGGGCTTCTGGCCCAGTTGAACTTTCCTGGTAAACAAATGTAATTAATTAATTAATTAATCTAAACTTTATTCACTACGCCCAATCTGTTAAATAAGTTAGTCTCAGGATGTATAATAACCATTATAGTCAGTAGAGTACATTACACCAGTGAAGCAAAATTACCCATTTTGTGGCCAGCATCTCATAATTTCAAACTGAAAGAAACAGTTACTTAAAATGCTACATAAAATAATAAGTTCAGTTCGGCAACAGAAAAGCTGCAGAGCATTTACGTAGAAATATGCAAACTTCCCCCTCAAAAAAAAAATCCCAGAATATATTTCTATATTATATTACAATTTAATAAATAAGTTTCTGAAGAACGTACAACTACTAGCATTTGTTTTATGGCCATTTTATGCTGAAAGTAGTCACACACGCTTGGAGATACCTTTTATCTTTCTTTCCCATACAACTGCATTATTCTTCTTAACACGTCATGCATAGTCATTGAAGGACTGATTTTACCAAAAAATGCACATAAATATTTGAAAGCTATGTGTATGGCTTCTTTCTGATTTCTCTGAGAAAATCATAGCAATTTTATAAGCACAATTATACCTGAAGTTTGCACTGCTCAGATTTCACAGCACATCTTGACATTAAGGTGACCTTAGCTCTACAGTAAAAGCTGCACCATGTAGAACCAGTTCATGTTTTGTTTATGTATTTGAGATTCTGTTTGTAAAACTGATATCTAAATATTTTATCTTAAAGTTGGTTAATGCATTTAATAATTAACTACAAAACTATTTGACTTAAGTTAGTCGGTATCCTTTGCTATGCAGTTTCATTCTGGCAGTGGTTGGTGGCTATTATAACTGAAATAGCACTGTAGTTTGCTTCACAAGTATTGCCCATGAGGCAAGTTTTGCTGAAAACTAAAGAGTGAAAAGTCCAAAGTAAGAGTCTATAAGAATTCAAACCAAGCTCTGCAGTTTTCAGGGACAGTGCAGATACAAAGTATACTGTGTATGTGTGTGTGTGTGCGCGCGCGTGCGTGTGTGTATGTGTATTTGTGCGCATGTGTGCATGTGCGTGCGTGTGTGTGCGTGTGTGTGCATGTGTGTGTGTGTGTGTGTGTGTGTGTGTGTGTGTGTGTGTGTGTCCATGCTTGCACATACGTGTCTGTGTGTATGTATGTTTGTGCAGGTGGTTGAAGGAGATTGTTGGGAACTGGAAAGAGGAAGAAGCAGGAAGAGGTTGTTTTTTTCTTTTTGTTGCAGCAGCCCAGGGCAAGGATGTACACACATAAACATTCCTGTTGCAGTAATTGCAAAGGATTAAAAATATGACTTGTTAATAAGCTACTTCCTTTCTCAAAGGTGCAGGGTTTGAGTTTTTCCATCTTCATTTGCCTAGTGTGTGATCTTGAACAAGTCGCTTAACCAGATAGCACTTTGGGGCATTTGAGAATTTGGACTAGGCTTTTCAATGATCTCCTGGACAGCATATCTAGTAACTACTTCTGAACCTAATCAAGCTAAGCTGGAATAAACTTGTTACTAAGAAATGCTTGCAGAGCAGGACCTCATGTAATAAACTGGAAAAGTTTCATATGTTAACAAAGTATATTAAGTTGAAAAAATAGTTATTAGAACCTGATACTTTGCAGCATTCACAGCTGCAAAGTATCAGGTTCTAATAACTATTCTTTCTTTGCAGCATTCACAGCTGGTGATGCAGTGGTAGCATTGTTGCCTCACAGCAAGAGGCTCTCCCGTTCGATTCTCGGCTGGAGTGCGGGGAGTGCCTTCTGTGTGGAGTCTACATGTCCTCCCCATGGTTGGGTGGTATTTGAAAGACATGCGTAAATGGTGTGCCTTCGTTGAAAGTTGGATGTCAAGTGACCCCTAACTGGGAAAAGCCGAAAGACAAACAAACTTTGCAGCACTCACAGCTAGACAGGGACATGTAAGGAGCAAAAAGTGGAGTAACAGTTATAGTTGCTAAAGCATTGAGGTGCCAGAAAAGAACCACATTGAGCACTGTAGCAAAGAAAGTAGGATCATGCTAATGCAACTTACTGAAGCATCATGGGAGAAACTGCAGTCATCTTCAAAATGGGAGGAAAGTATGAAAACCTACAATTATTCTGATGTATGAATAGCTGAGCAGAAAGAGAAGAACAGGTTTGTATCGTCTGGGCATACACCGCAGGTATGTTGTTATTATAGTCTCTTAGTCCTTCCACTATTTTTCCATCTACTGCATATTAATTTAAAGCAATTTGATATCCTCAGTTCTATAATATCCTCAGTTATCAGTTCAGTTTATCCACCTCTCTCTCTGTGAAATAGAACTCCTCATTTACTTTCTAAATCTGCTTTCCTCTATCTGCCCCTGTGTAAGCTTTCTCCTTGCTCTCCTACCCTTCCTTCGTGATCCTGTATGTGCATGTCATGTCTCCTGTCTTTCCCTCATCATTTATTTGTTAACTAGGCAAACTTACCCATGCTCAAGGTTCGCTTTTCAGGGATGACCCACAATCCTTGTCTGGTTAAGTCACTTACTCTGTCACATGGTAGTCTAATGAAGTCTGAAGGAAGCAAACCCAGGACTAGAGGGTGAAGCGTATTAGTAGCTTACAATCGTAGCCTTCTGTGCTAAAGTGCCAGTCTCTCTCTTATCTTTTGTTCTCCAGAGCAAACATTCCTGGCTTCAGTAACCTTTCTCTATATGACAGTTTATAAAGTCCTCTTACATTTTTGTAACCTTTCTCAGCACTTTTTTAAATCAGTTTGTGGTCTTGCAGCATATCTCATTAAAATAAAAGAGTTCCGTACTCTCTGACTGCTGCACCTTGTAAAGCAATAAAAAGTCTGGCACCTTGGAGTTTCTCTTTCATTTCTGATACCATCTGAAATACTAAGAACAATAAACTGGTGTCCAGAGCATGTAGTTGACCATTGGAATAAGCTATCCTCAGAAATAACATGTGGTAATCTGAATTTTTTTAAAAACTAGATGCCAGTTATGGTGCTAAATGTTAGATTGTGATCTATTAGCCAGGCTCAAACTGATGCTGGCCCTAACCCACACATGATATATGATATGATATGATATGATATGATATGATGTGGTATGATACGATACAATATGATATGATATGATATATGATGCAATTGCACGCATAACAGAAATAGGTGGTAGCACCTTTTTTAGAGTATTCAAGAATTTTATTTAGTTAATATTTTTATTATACCATTTATGTTTTTATACATTGATTTTATGCAGGCTATATATATATATATATATATATATATATATATATATATATATATATATATATACAATCAGATTTATATATGCTACTTACAGCAAAGTAATACATTCAGGCATTTATGTATACATGTAGATAGAATTATGTCATTCATAAAGTATTAATTTATTTATTATTTTTTATTATTATTATGACTATTGTCAGTATTCATTTTGAATACATTTAGTTTGAGAATTTTTATGAATTGATTTTTGGGTTTTGGGCTGTATTACATGAAATGTTACTATGCGAGTATATATACATTGTAGGAACTTGAGGCATAACTTTAAATCACTTGATTAATTAATTACTTGCTTCTGATTGTTTTCAATTAATGATAATGTATATAATGTCAGCTTTTGTTTGGTTAATTGAGATCTGATGAAGCGTACCTGTGATGTACGCGAAAGCGCTTATCTTGTCTTTATATTAAAATATTTTTGTTTTTTGTGGTGGCTCGCTATCGTCTTTATCAAGTATACCTCACATTTTTTACGAAGGTGGACCTTCAGGTAGCAGCGTTTTACCTTTTGGCATCGATATATGATGCAATATGATATGATGTGGCATGATACGATACAATATGATATGATATGATATATGATACAATATGATATGATGTGGCATGATACAATACGATATGATATGATATGATATGATGTGGTATGATACGATACAATATGATATGATATGATATTATATGATATGATGTGGTATGATACAATATGATATGATATGATATGATACGATATATATATATATATATATATATATATATATATATATATATATATATATACGATATAATGTGGTATGATACGATACAATATTATATGATATAATATGATACAATA